>NC_051225.1:16295948-16595948 GCF_015220715.1 Pygocentrus nattereri
GAGTCGCTTGATGGTTTGCCAGAATCTTTTTGGAGCTGACTTAGTCACTTTCCAAGGCCTCACCAAACTCCTCCCATACACAGGTTTTTGCCTTGGCAATGACTGAAGCCGCAGATCGCTTGGCCTGTCGATACCTGCCAGCTGCCTCTGGTGTCCCACAGGCCAACCATGCCCGGTAGGACTCCTTCTTCAGCTTGACGGCATCTCTCACCTGGGGTATCCACCACCGGGTTCGAGGATTACCGCCCCGATAGGCACCAACTACCTTACGGCCACAGCTACAGTCAGCCGCTTCAACAATGGAGGAACGGAACATGGCCCATTCTGAGTCTATGTCCCCAACCTCCCCTGATATCTGTTCTGACGGAGGTGTGAGCTGAAGATCAATCTGACAGGTTCTTCTGCCAGACGTTCCCAGCAAACCCTCACTATACGCTTGGGCTTGCCTGGTCTGACCGGCATCTTCCCCCACCATCTGAACCAACTCACCACCAGGTGGTGATCAGTTGACAGCTCAGCTCCTCTCTTTACCCGAGTGTCCAAAGGAAGCACTACATTCATGCATACATACATACATACACACACACATGCATGCATATTATATATATATATATATATAAACATTACATTACACACACACACACACACACACACACACACACACACACATATACATATACATACATATATATATATATATATATATATATATATATATATATATATATATATATATATATATATATATATATATATATATATATATATATATATATATATATATGTATATATATACACACATACACATACATACATACATACATACATGTACACACTGATGAACTGATAACATAACATTGTTAGGTAAGATTGGAACCATGATAGGGCTGTCCCTGTGATTCCAACCATGTTTTCTAACCTTTCTAGGAGAATATTGTGGTCTATTGTAATGAAATCTGTGCTGAGGTCAAGTAGCACTAACAGGGATACGTAGCCTTGATCAGAGGCAAGAAGAAGATCATTAGTTATCTTAACTAGAGCTGTCTCAGTGCTGTGATGTGGCCTGAATCCAGATTGAAATTTTTCATATATATGTTTATGTAGATATTAACTAAGTTGTTGGGCCACAGCTTTTTCTAAGATCTTAGATATAAATGGCAAGTTAGAAATAGGCCTGTAATTAGACAATATGCTAACATCAAGATTTGGTTTCTTGATCAGAGGTTTAATAACTGATAGTTTAAAAGCTTTGGGAACATAGCCCAGACTAAGGGACGAGTTTACTATAGTTAAAAGAGGGTTTATAATGACTGGCAGTACTTCTTTGAGTAATTTTGAGGGAATTGCATCGAGTATGCAGGTTGTGCAATTTGCAGAGAAGATTATCTTCTCTAGCTTTGGGAGTGGGTGAAAAGTTTCCAGGCTCTTTCTACAACTGTGTTTTGTTTTATATCAGCCAAGTCAGATGACAGCCAAGTTGGATTTAATACTGTGGATTGAAAATATTAGACAACAAATTCAATTTTATTATTAAAGAAGTCCATAAAAGCTTCACTGTTGAGAGTTGCTGGGATTTCTGGTTCAGTATCTGCCTGATTTTTGTGATTTGGGAAATCACACTAAACAGAATTCTAGGATTATATTTATTGTTCTCGATCAGCGAGGCCAGATATGCTGAGCAAACTTTAGTAAGAGCATTTCTATACTCTATAAAGCTGTCCTTCCAGGCAGAGTGGAACACTTACAGCTTGGTTTGTCACCATTTCCGCTTTAGTTTCTTAAAACTGTATGTTTTAAGGTATGGGTTTTATCGTTGTACCATGGGGTGAGCTTTTTCTGCCTTATTCTTTTTATTTTAAGTGGCTCCACATTTTCTAAAGTGGATCGGAAGGTATTTTCTAAATAATCAGTTAGTAAATTTAGTTCCATTGGGTCTGATGGAGTGAAAACTGCCATTGATAGTTCTGGCAGATTTTCTATGAATTGTAGGGCGGTGAAAGGTTTTATTGAGCGCTTTGTAGAATAACGAGGGGACGTACATATATTATGGCTAAGACGTAGCTCATATGAAATTAGGTAAGGGTCAGAGACTGCTGAGGTTTGTGGTAGGATATTAAGCTTGTCTAACACCTAGTGTCAAAACTAAATCTAGCAAGTGACTACAGTAGTGTGTAGGCCCTGTTACATTTTGGGTAATACCAACAGAGTCTAGAATTGAAGTAAATGTCTTTAGTGGGTCATCTACCTTCTCAAAGTGAATATTAAAATCTACAACTATTACTTTATCATTGCACACAGCCAGGTTTGCAGTGAAATCACTAAATTATTTTAAAAATTCAGAGTAGGTCCCTGGTGGCCTGTAAATGTTAAATAATGAAAATGCGTTCTTTTTTGTGACCGGATTTGTAACGTGAATGGAAAGGACCTCAAAGGAAGTAAAAGGGTCACATTGTTTCTGACTAATATCTAGAGTATTTTGGTAGATTACACAGACTCCACCTGCCTTGCCTAATAATCTTGGCCTATGTGCATAATTATAGCCTACAGGGATGGCTTCATTTAAAGCTGAATATTCATCTGGTCTAACCCATGTTTCAGTGAGACAGAAAATGTCAAATTTATGATCGCTTATAATTTAATTTATGTTGACTGCTTTTGAGTTTAGTGATCTTATATTGAGTAGTCCAAATTTTAGATCTAAAGGTGTTAGTGCTATTATCTGAATACGGATAAATATTTATTAGGTTGTTTAAACGAGCTGATTGAGTTTTTCTATGATTAAATTTAGTTTTAATTTGGGGCAAAGACACAGTCTCAATAAAGCTGAACCTGGGTGACACCTCAAGGTGGATCGCAGATGGTCGGTTTAGCCTGTCTGTCTGCGGCCTGGTCCCAGCTCTGGACTGTCAGCAGCGGTTTACACTACTCTGCCAACTAACTAAAAGGCTATGAGCTACACTGCAAGAAAGTAAGGCAGCACCCTTCACTCTGGCGTTAGAGCCCTTACAGCGGGGTGAATGGGTGACGACTCAGCGGTCTAGCCGGAAAGCTAAGGCTAATGCTAACACTGAGGCCAAAGCTAGCCTACCAGAACACCATGCTCCTCCGATTCACGCGTTAAACAGGTTTTATAGCTTTATATAGGATTTTATAGAGGATTTATAGCTGTAAAACTACCAGCGAACAAAAATGTTCCCTAATGCACAGCACAGGTCATACAGCTCAACACAGCTGGAACGAAACCACACAAAATACTAATTCACCAATTCCTCACTACTACTGTCAATTACACCATGTCTGTGAAAGAGAAACCAAATTGAATCTACACCTAACAAGAATCATACAAAAGCACTCCACGCCCAGTAAACCAGAGTCTTGCTAGACACAGTGTCCATTAACATTTACCCAAAGCATATACATTATTAAGCATAACACAATAACTGATTTCCAAAGCCTAGGCTGCATTTCTCAGCTGCTGCGTCATAGCAGGCTGTTCCAAAGTGAAGGATCCTTGGCTAGAAATGCAGCCTGTGTTCTGGCCATTTTGAAGGACGCATCGGATGTTTCCTTCCAGGCCTTCAGTTACCCACAGTTCTCTGTGCACAAATAACGCAAAGGAAAAATACAAGCACCATGAAAATGCCGGAAAAGAAAGCAGCTTGTTTTAAAATGTAAGTTGTTCACATCCTTGAATTTGTCTCTGTTAGCTTATAAAGTGTAAAATGATCGATTAATTAAAGCATTCTTACATATCTTGTATTATATTTAGAAGTATTTGTATGTTTGTAGTTTATTGTACTACAGAAGAGCACCTCCCCCATTACTGTGAAGAAAAAAAAAAAAAAGCAGCAAATAAAACGCAACAGGCTCACGCAACGTTTTCCCTCACGGGTTTGGCGCCGCTCTGGTGACGTCACCACACAGCCTCGTTAGAGCTGCTCTGCTTGTGTGACCAACAGACTACTAAGGAGGAGTCTTCACAGGACAGTCCTACTGAGGACCTGCACTACCTCGGCGTTGAGGCTAATAAAACATGCTCTGATCGGGTGTTTACTAAAAGAGTGTACCTAGGCTGTTTAGATAAGTCTAAGTTGGCAGCAGTCATGAAGATGGAATACTATAATGTTCCCTGATGGGAAGGGACTGTTTGACTGACATGCAAAAACAGGCTGATGTTTCAGCGTAATGTAGCAGCAGGTAATTGGCAAAACAGTTCTACAACAAAAAGACATTTGCGTTTAAATATCATAAAGAATTTTATGATCATGAATTAGTATTATTTCAGTATTGCCTGACTGTTTCACTCATCTACATCACTCCTGGACACCAGGGCGGGTACTAAGAATTCCTATTGCAAACTGTAGTCCACCTATGTATCCAAATGCAGGCTCATCAATATGCAAGCTTTATCCCAGCTCCACAGGGGTCTCATTTCTACTCATCATCTGGATGCGGTACCTACATTTGAAAACTTGCATGTGTAAACAAGTTGCGTCTCTGATCACGGAGAACAAGGGCCAGTACATTCCTACATAAGAGCACTAGCACGCACCCAAATGTGTGGTCCATTACTACATTTGGCCTTGCCTCAAAAGTAAAATTATCCCATTATCTCATGGCACTCCAACAACACAAGTAACATAATTATTATCTAATGACTTTGAATGAAAAATGCTCAGCACATAATGGACCTTTCAGCACTGATGTCCCCCATGACAACAATATCAGTTCATGTCCTACATTTTCCAGAACTGCAGGAAACTCCAAGAAAAGCCACGCAAGATACACCACGTCATGCCTCATGAAAAATAATGAAAAAGACGGCCAGTAGAGTCACCGTATGATCCCTGCACGTTTGCTTTTCACACAATCCATGGTTTTAACCTCATTTCTAGCTATATTTATAGTCATTTTTACAAAGGGTTCTCTGCATCATGGAATAGTTCTTCAGACTGATGAAGAATGTGTTTAGATATGGTTCTACATAGAACTTCTACATAGAAGTACAGACAGGATTTCAGTATAGCACCAAAAAGGGTTCTTCTATTGTTGCAAGCTCATAACCACAGAAGAACGCTTTTTGGCACCCCTTTTATAAAAAGGTTGTATATGCAACCATTTACAACACATTCTCCATCAATCTGAACCATTTCATGATGCAAAGAACCCCTTAAGCACGTAAATGGTTCTTTGAGTGTTCATGGTTCTATACACATCCACTGTCTTTACTAACGAAACCTTGAAGAGCTTTTTGCTCGCCACCTTTCTGGACCGGTGCTGCTCACCAGCCATATGTACTGGTTTGACCACCACTGAACTTCACATAGTACAACACTTGAATTGTGAAGATGTCACCCAAATGTGTTACCAGAGCAAAAAGGAAACAAGTTGTAGCAGCTACATCTGCCCACAGGACTCAGGCACTCCACGGACTTCGTACCTGTCCATCAGTGGCTGTTTCTGCTAACAATAATGCATGAACATGAATACCGTCCAGTCATGTTGAGGCTCACATACAGAGTTCAAGCAGAGTTTCGTTTAGAAGCATTTTAATTTGCTTTAGAAGTAGACTTTGTTCATATCACTATGACAATAATGCTAAATTCTGCTTAAATGGTTGTGCAAGCGAGAAATGGGTTGATCAGCTGCGAAAAGAGGCACATGAAAGGGTTCTATATCAGGGGTATTTAGTTAAAATTCAATAAGGTCCAGTTAGGGAAAATGTCCTCAAGCGAAGGTCCAGAACATCATAACATCTAACCTGTATCATGACTCTGTGCCATATACTGTTTACAAGTAGCCTAGTAGGAAGCCTAGTAGGAATATCAACATATCAACAAGTCCAGTTCAGTTATATTTCAACAATATTTGCTGTGAGTTTTCACTTTTTAGAGCACAACGCATGAAATAACTTCCCTCTTACTCACTTTCTTCTCTGACTGCTGTTTCTCTCCTCATCCCTCCACTATGTGGCGTCACTCACTCGAGTCTCAGTGCTCATCGTAACGCACAGATCTGATTGGCTGAGTAGCGTCATGTGTGATATTTACAACGCATGCAATTGGTCTGTGAATTTTCCGGCTGCTAATGCTACCGTAAAGGCTAGAAAAGCTACGGAAAATTAAAATAGGAACACCATCAAAATTAAATAATTCTCCATAGTTAATCAGTTATAGGTCCAGGTCCGTATAGGACAGCGTCTGCGTCTGGACTCAGACCGCAGTCCACCTATTAGTAACCTCTGTCCTAAATGAATGGGGCAGCCTTCTGGTGTTTTAATATAAAATTGTAATTTGTAAACGGTCATTTTGTTTTGCTTTGTATTTATTCTGAACAAATGCCCTCTTTTCCTCAACACAGAACAGCCTAAAACGGAACTTCATAACTTGTGGACATTAATGAATACACGCATTAAATGACCGGATAACCTTAGAAATAAATAAAATCAAACAAACCAATTGTGATGGAATGTGTCTACATGAATTAGCCAATAACAGACTTCTATTCGGTGTATGTACGCACGCACGCACGCACGCACTTCCTTCTTTTTAGACACTTTGGTGCAGGTGTAGTGTTGAATTAAGAGTATGAGGTTTACTGCCTTTTTTCCTGTCTGGTCCTGCTGGGGATCATGAACTAAAAGATATCACATTAACAGCTCACAGCTTCAACTCCGACACTGTAGTACGTTGTTTACATGACCACTCGACTACAACTGTGCAGATCAAATAATGATCATATTATTAATGTCCATGTAAGTGCACTCAGCAAGTGCAAACTGCTTTACTCAGCCAATAAGCCGAGTTGGCTCAATCAGCACCCAGCTGCTGTGATGTCAGCACATAACGCATTTCCTATATAAACGATAATATTCTGCTGAGTTTAGACAAGGCAGGTTTATTTATATAGCATCTTTCATACACAGCAGTCACTCAAAGCGCTTTACAAATATGAAAAGAGTGATTTGAAACAAAGAAGAATAGAAACTAAAACATGATAACATTTAAAGTGAATAATAAGTTAATACAATAAAAACGCAAATTACAATTTAGGATAATTAAACAAAAATCAAAAGTTAAATCAGGAAAATAAAGCACCGTTTTGAAAGGCTAGTTTACTTGAATCTACTCTAAATTACACAAAATTACATAAATGACAAGAAAAACCCTTCTAACAAAAATGAATGAACGAATTTCTGTATTCAATCACACATTTTGCTCACAGAGATCCACAACATGCTGCTGATACACTCTCTCCCTCTCAAATACAGCAAACATTTACACGATTTAAGGGACGCATCAACACCAATACCGGTATTGGGCCGACAACGCATTCATTTACTCATAATTATGCTCATGAAAATTCACTGATAAACATCCAATACGTACTGATTCCATGTGACATAATCCCAGTGTTTGCAGCCACACTAATCAACACATAACTCAACCTGCCAGTGAACATTTTACTGACAGCATGGCATCAGAAAATCAGCTAGATTTATTGGTCCAATTATACAACAGTTCGTTCCGACCACGCAAGCTGATTGGTTGAGCTGCGTTCTAACTGCTCTGTTTATTTCACCATAACATCACAGGTGTAGGCCTGTCACGATAACAAAATTTTCAGAACGATATATTGTCCCAGAAATTATTGCGATAAACGATAATATTGTCATTTTAAAGTGCCATTATAGAATTTTTTCTTGCCTCTGGGCTCCCCAAAGGAGCTTTAAGACAATGTGCCACAATAATAATTTAGTAGCATAATAATACAATTACACCATTTTAACATGAAATGAACTTTTGTATTATTAAGAACAGACATTAGGCTTCCAATATGAAAATATTTTAATATCCCAAATAAATAAAATGCAACCACACTTGGGCTCTGTGGATTCTGAGAAAATTGCACAAAATATAACAGACCTTTATAACAAAATAAACTCTAACAAAAAGTGCAAAAGAATGGCATTGCAACATTAAGTAACAAAATAAATATTAAAGTAACATTTATATTAATTCAACTTTTTTAAACTCTGAACAAAGACTGCACACAAAGGTACTTGGAGTCTCTCTTATCTGATCATATATGTATATGCTATAAATCACAGTGATACGAATCACAAATTCACAAAAAGTTTATAAATGTCTGCTTTTCGACCGAGCATCTCTTTGGCTATATAGCGAGTTACACTATATGTGAGTGTGCGCCATTTTGCGCTATCGCGCTTGTATTCACACTGCCCAGCAAAGGTATCCGTAATAGCCACCTGACGGGAAGACCCCTCTCCAGCTCGGGAAGACCCCTCTCCAGCTGAAGTTTTTGTTTTCAGCTCGGAAAACTGGGCTGGATGGTTGTGCTTTAAATGTGCCCTCAGGTTAGTTGTATTGCCAGCTTTCGTTGACACCGTTTTGAAACAAAGTCGTCATACCGTGCGAGAGAGCAGCACTGGGTGACTTTCTGAAATCTAACGTAGTTGCGGTTTATTCTCATGTAAACAAACTTGCGCGGAAACCCAATGGCCAATTATCGACATCGGCAAAAATGATCGCGGTTAAAAAAAAATTATCGTACGATAAGTCGATAATGTAATTATCGCGATAGGCCTACACAGGTGTATTCACTAACAGTATCACTCCACTGAGACGTCATTGCTAAGCAGTGACTGACAGCTGTAGAAGATGCTCAAACCATTTGAATGTTTTTACTTCTAACTTTCCCACAAACAGAAAACAGACACATTTAAGATCAGATATGACCGACAGCCGATTTGGTCTGACTTTGGTCCGAAGTTGAGATGACACTAAATTCCCAAACTGTCGTCACCACTGAGCAGCTTTTCGGTTGGCAGCTGTGACAGAAGAACAGCTAAACAACCTGGAATCAGCCAGAAACTTACCGAACACCATTCGCCAAACTATATGTGCTGTAAGATGCCTTACAGACTGGCTGGAACAAAACAACACTAATACTGATCTGGAAAAAAAAAAAAAACTCACAAAACTGAGCCGAACTTCATATTTTGGCAGTTTTATGACTCAGTCTGATTTGGTCAGACTCTGAAGATTAGACGACACATGTTTGGTGAATGGTACTGGGTTCATTTCTGGTTGATTCCAGGATGTTTAGCTGTTCTTCTGTCACAGCTGTTGACTGAAAAGCTGCTCAGTGGTGACGACAGTTTGGGAACGAACTGCCAGCTGTACAGCGAGTGGGCAGATCGTTACTCTGACGTAGCAACAAGCTGTTTGTTAAGGAACTATAATTTGGAGGAAGGAACTGAACATTAAAACATTAAATGCCACATTCATGGCCCAGTTTATAAATTTCCTACTTTATTTATTTAACTGTTGCATTAAAGCAATAGAACACTAGAGTTGAGTTAATAACTTGAGTTATCACCAATAACATCACGGCTGTGATCTACGCTGTCCAAATCACAACCATGACATTATTAGCGATAACACATGACCATGAGTGTTTTATTACTTTTACCCAAGTGTGCTCGTGTTCTATTGTTTAATCTGTTGCTTAATTGTTAAACAGTGCACTCATTTACAGTACTACTTCATTCAAAATTTTGTAATTCATTACAGTATAGGACTCCGTATTAGCGAGTACTAAAATATGTCCTTAAAAAGGTACTGATTCATCACAAGTGCTCGTTATTCCTTACACATATGGTTCCATGCCCCAGTCAACTCATACCTTAACCATGACAAAACAAATTTCCCCAGCTCCACACTCCATGAATTATGAATCGGGAGTCTCCTCATTCTTTCATAAATACATAATACACAGATCTTTCCAAATCTGTAACATCTGAACAGGGGATTCCCAACTGAGGACCTCTCATACTTTCAAGGACATGACAATCAAAAAGAATGGCTCATCTAAAAGCAGCTCTGATGGATCAGACAGAACTTTCATTTCCATATGCCCTGAGGACACTGAACACACTCACCCAGGACAAAAAAAAAAAAAACCCTGTAGAAGCATCTTGCATAAGGTGTTTTTTACAAGGTGGCCATGAGTCAGACCTGTATTTTCTAAATTTTGAAAATTAGCTTCATGTTTAACAAGTGCACATCTACATACAAGAGTTTATGACAGGCATGCTCTTTCTCTAATTACTCTTTTTTGGTGTATAAAACAAATAAAATGCAAAAAGTTTTTTTTTGTTTTTTTTTTATCATTTTGCATATTGAGAAAATATGATGTGAATACAATACACTCGCGATACAACAGAATTTTTTACCTACAACTTTTCATATGTATAATTAACTTAGCTGAGGAATTGCTTAATATAATATGTTTTGGTCAATATAATGTGTTTTGGACTTCCTAAAAACCTCAACAGACACTGAGACATGCAACTCACCACCACCACATTGGTGTTACTGCAGTGTGGAGAATGATTCACCACCCAAATAGTACCTGCTCGGTCCATGGGGGTCCTGACCACTGAAGAATAGGGTAAAAGGGAGCTAACACAGTATCAGAGAAACAGATGGACTACACACACACACACACACACACACACACACACACACACACCATGTCTGAAAGTATGCGCTTGTTCCATTCTTAATCCATAGGGTTCAATATGACGTTGGCCCACCCTTTGCAGCTATAACAGCTTCAACTCATCTGGGAAGGCTTTCCAAAAGGGTTAGGAATGTGTGTGGGAATGGGAATTTTGACCATTGTTCCAGAAGCGCATTTGTGAGGTCAGACACTGACGTTGGACGAAAAGGCCTGGCTCGCAGAGTCCACTCTAATTCATCCCAAAGGTGGTCTATCAGGTTGAGGTCAGGACTCTGTGCAGGCCAGTCAAGTTCTTCCACACCAAACTCGCTCATCCATGTCTTTATGGACATTGCTTTGTGCACAGTCATGTTGGAACAGGAAGGGTCCGTCCCCAAACTGTTCCCACAAAGTTGGGAGCATGAAGTTGTCCAAAAGCTCTTGGTGCTGAAGCATTAAGAGTTCCTCTCACTGGAACTAAGGGTCTGAGCCCAACTCCTGAAAAACAACCCCACACCATAATCCTCCCTCCACCAAACTTTACACTCAGCACAATGCAGTCAGACAAGCACTGTTCTCCTGGCAACCTCCAAACCCAGACTTGTCCATCAGATTGGCAGATGGAAAAGCGTGATTGGTCACTCCAGTGAACACGTCTCCACTGCTTTAGAGTCCAGTGGCGGTGCTTCACACCACTGCATTCCATGGTTTGCATTGTGCTTGGTGATGTAAGGTTAGGATGCAGTTGCTCGGCCATGGAAACCCATTCCATGAAGCTCTCTACCCTGAAGACCACATGAAGTTTGGAGGTCTGTAGCAATTGACTCTGCAGAAAGTTGGCAACCTCTGCACACTATGCGCCTCAGCATCCGCTGACCCCGCACTGCCATTTTACGTTTCTGAGCACTTAGTGGCTGAGTTGCCATCATTCCCAATCGCTTCCACTTTATTATAATCTGACTGACAGTTGACTGTGGAATATTTAGTAGTGAGAAAATGTCACAACTGGACTTGTTACACAGGTGGCATCCGATCACAGTACCACTCTGGAATTCACTGACCTCCTGAGACAGCGATCCATTCTTTCACTAATGTGTGTAGAAGCAGTCTGCAGGCCTAGGTGCTTGGTTTTATACACCTGTGACCATATAAGTGATAAGAACACCTGAATTCAACGATTTGCATGGGTGAGTGAATACTTTTGGCAATATAGTGTGTGTGTGTGTGTGTGTGTGTGTGTGTGTGTGTGTGTGTGTGAGGACCTAGAAGCCAAAGATTTGAGCACAAGAAAATGACTTGGCTGTAAATTTAAAGGAAAAAAGCTCTTAAATCCCCTGCTAACCTTACATGACTTCAATCCGAAGTCAAAAGCTCCAGATGCGTCTAAATGTTTAACATCATATGACACAGGATGTTGGCTTGTCCAACGTGCGCTTTTTCATAACGGCTATGACAAACATGTCCAACATGGGACGAAAATAGCTGATGGCTCAATTCCAGGACCTGCAAAACGGCCTGGTTTCTCTCATACATCACTCACACCCTCCATCACAGCTTCCCAGCTATGAGGAGCTCCTAAGACAGACCAGAAATTCAAGAACATATTCGTTGGCAATTTATCATCCTTCACACATCTTCCGGTAAGATTAGACTTAACCCTAAAAACTGCTTAAAAATCTGATAACAGAGGGAACCGTATCTCCGTGTTTTGCTCAATCAGAACCACAACTTACTGGCAGCTTGGCTCACTACATTAAGTGGTCAAGCTTCAAGCTAGTAAAGGTTAATATTCTGGTCTTGTCAAAAAAAAAAAAAAAAAGACCTTGATTAAAAGACTTATCACAATTTAAATCACAGTTGCAACAGTAGTCAGAAAAATCACAATTAGATGTTTTATCCAAATCGTTCAGCCCTAGCTGAAGGGCCCTGAAGAGTTGTACCATGAGCTTGACTGGACTCCTTAAAGCACTAAAGCTTTGCTATGACCAGTGGATTCTCAATGCCCATCTCAAAACATGCCAGTGTTAGCAGTCCTCTCAAAACACTGCTAGTGAAAGACAAATACCCAAGGTCTTGTGTGCAGCATTCATTTTAACCTTTTCTTGGCCTGCTCAAAGGAACAGTTTAGGATCCATGCCAGTCGATCATCTGCATAATAAGTACCAACATGCCCCTCAGTCAATCACGACTGTCTCCACAACTTCCTGTCAAGTGAAGGAAACGCTCTAAACAATCTAGCAGTTGGTGAGAAAATTAGTCTGAATTATTTGGCCGAGATGGTAAAAAGACATTGTTTAATCTAGACATGTTACATTGATCGTCTGTATAGCGTTTACAGCGGTGTAGCATTTATTTCAATTTCTAAGATTAAAAAAAAAAAAGGTTGGATCAAAATGCAGAAGACCACACTGTCTGTGTTTATACGCAAAGATTTTGTCCAATCTGATTAAATACATTCCGATTACAGATTCTGACTGAGGTGTTTATTCTCATTCTTCTCAACAATCAGATGGAAAATCTGTACATGCTCCCTTCAAGTAATCAGATCCAAAATGATGCACATCTGGAGAACCACTTAGTGTAGATGTTACCATGACAATGAACATCACATGAGGTCCAGTCACAGTGAGATGAGCAGCAGTGATCAGTGCTTGTGTTTTTAACTGTTTTAAAATTGTCACAAAATGTACTTACGTTGCCTTATTAAAGAAGGCCGAGAGGAAGACGTTGTGTCCTGAGACATGGCTGGACGTCTGTCCCACCGCCGTCTTTTAAAGATCAGAGCATAAACTTCATCTCCTCTGCAGACCAGTTTCTTCTCCACCATGTTGAATGGTATATACTTTCACTATGACGTGACAAACTTTCCGATAGGGAATGTAATCGGATACAAGCGTTTACACAGATATTATTATTCTATTTAACTAATTATTTACAGGACTACCCTTGATCAATCGGATAGAAACTGTATTCTGAATAGTCTCAAATCAGGCTAGTCTTTTCCAACTGAAGTGTAAAAAAGGACATATTCTATTCCAATTGTGCTATTAGTCAGATTATTAACGGATTACTAGGCTGCATGTAAATGTGGCTACCACACCAACGAGCCTTGCAGCAAAAATTAAGAATTAGTGGCCAGAATTCCAGAAACACACTTATCATTTACACACTTTATATTAACAAGTTTGATTCAGTACCAAAAAAACTGCTTCAGTTCCAAGAACTGCTTTTTGCAACAACTGACTATTTAACTGAATGACTTTTCACTGCCCACATCCTATTTTCTTCCAATATACCAGCCAACTAAGTGATTCTCTAACTAGGAATGCATCAATACAGACACTGGTATAGAGCATCTGCCTGATACTACACTTATTTTATTCATTAATCGTGCCCAGAAACATGCTGCGATTCCAACATTCGATATTCCAAAAACCTAGTTGCCACGTTAATGAACAAATAACTTGAAATGAAAGAAATGGCCCAAAATGACAGGGGAAAACCTCTGGTTCCAGTGACTTCCATTAAAAGTAAATTATGTTTTTCCTTCTCCTGTAAAGTTACCATTTTTCAGGTTTTCTTCCAGGGAAGGATTTTAGATCAGCATTATCACACTCAATCTATGCTATGTGAAACACAGCCTCTACAGACAGCTCTGTCCCATGATCAACTTCAGATGAAGCCAAGACTATGTACCGAAGCTAAAAGTATGCAGGGATGTTCACAGTAAGACAATACGGTCTCTCTGCAGCCTCATTTAAAATAAATAAAAAATAACAGTATATTAACGTTTATACCTCGCCATTCTATTCAGTCAAACAGACTGAAGTCAGCATATACAGACTTTGGTGGTAAATGTCAACTTTTTTCCATCTCTGCTTCATTAGCCTTCACGTCTCCACCTGTGTTTGGGGAAGCGGCTATGATTGTTTAAAACGGGCTAAAAATCACACAGTTAGGTACGGTGGGAATCTGTCAAGGCACAACATTTAAAGTGATCAACAACTTTGAGGCAGACTGTCACAGAGTCAGTAACTCTTGTGTGAGCAGAGCCTCCTTTACTGCGCTCAATCATTAGTGTGGCAGCATATGCTCAACTTACTGTACATCTCATGGTCTGAGGTGGTATCAGAATGTTGGTAATGGTGGATTTCTATGAGGAGTAAATGAGCACTATATCAGCACTCACACATAAGAACACAAAATTGTCTAATAATAATAATAATAATAATAATAATAATAATAATAATAATAATAATAATAATTTATTATTATTATTATTATTATTATTATTATTATTATTATTATTATTATTGTTGTCATTATTATTATTATTATTATTATTATTATTATTATACAAAGAGAAATACTTTTTATAAAACAAAGAGCATCTGAGATTTTTGGCTTCCAGCAGTAAACTATAAGCATATAGCAATGTGTGTAGATCAGACAGCTTTTACAAAATAAAATAAATAAAAATACATTTATTTCATGCGGTTACTGAATAATTTGATTTGGGTATGTGAACTCAGATGGAAAAACCAAAATATACCCATGAGCAAAAGTATTTAACCTGCCCTCTAAAAAACATAGCCTGCTTCTTTTTAAGCATGAGATGCAGCAGGCCTTATGTTTAAAAAGCCCCCCGTCTGAAAGCCCCCACAGGAAGCCTAACTGAATTTTTATCAACCAATCATTCATTTGCATACCATCAATTGTACTGCTTCCTTAAAAGTTTGCTAAAAGAGGATAAGTCAGCATGTAAAGCTGCACCGTCCAGCACCAGTGTCACCTTTCACATTAGCTCATCGGAGATTTCAGTAGGTTAAACCCATTATGTTAGACATGAAAACAGGCCACTTTACTGTCTAATGGCTAAAATACTTCCTTGGTTGGGTTAATGTAAATATGGCTTCCAGAGCACCTTTTTCTGCTTCACTTTCAATTGTTAGTACATGTAATTAATTAATTAATATATTAATACTACTAATAACTGAAAAATTTGAGATGAATCTATACCATTTTTAGGTACTGTACATGTTTTGTATTACTCATGATAGTGTATTAAGTAATCTTCTTAGAAGTATCGGTAAGTGTAAATGAGTGGAATGTACCTTAAGTTAAAAATCACTAAACTCTAATTTTAAATGAATTGCATTATCAAACTAGGCTATGGATTGACTTGCGCTATAAGAAGAAGAGGGGGTTTTGTTGTTACGCTGCAGGTTTGAATAATACCATCATGTACAACTATGACACTTTTTTTTTTTAGCACTTCTGAACTCTTCTGAAGTTTTTTTTTTTTACAGCAATGACTTTCAAATAACACAATGTTACCTAAAAACAATGAATATGGATGACAGGACTACAAAGCTTCTTATTTTCCAATCGGAAAGTCTTTAATAATTGAGGCAAAGCCCATTAAAATGTCATAAAACTTGGGAATTGTGGAAAATTTGCACTTGTGTATACACGTGTTTACCTCGTACCAGAAAGTTGTGGAGTAAATGGCCATAGTATCGCGCCAATACCCAATACCAGCATCGGTACTGATGCATCCCCAACAAAAATGTAATAATGAAATGTGTCAAATGTGCTCCTCATTGTATTCCTCACTTTTCCTTCATGCTACTTAAAATGTTGTCGTTTGTTACTGCTGAAGATGCTACCAGGCTGCCAGGGCCGGAGGTTTGACTGCTATAGCAAGAGTAATGAAGGGGTGGTTGCAAAATGGTCAATTTTACAATTTACTTGCTGATAAAGATGTTGAATTATGCTACAGGCAGTTATGACCAAATTCAACTTCCACATGACACCTGATTTATTTTGGAAACAAAAAAATTTGAATGTGCTCTACAACAAAGCAAAGGGTTACTAACGCAACTCCATTAGGTTTCAAGGCTGACCTTTTAGGTTCTACTGCAGTCACCTTCAAATCTGGCCTAAAATTAGATACAACAGATGAACATATTTCCTACGAAGTACATCACAGGTTCAGAAAACACATTTGTGACTAAACAATTTGACTACAGCTTAACTTATACAGCACTGTTTTGCCAGCAGCTGTACGTCATACTGTCGGCCCTTCTCTCTGGGTTTGAGAGTGACCGGGCTTTGTTATGGTTTTAACGTGATTTAAAGTTCTCTGCCACATAAACATTTCAAACAGTCTGGCCGCTCCATAGAGGGGTCCACCTTAAAAGCGCTATAATCCTGCCATTGGTGCTAAACACAGCTCAGCCTGTGACGAACGCAGGGCTGCAAATGCAATGAGTCACAGGTGCCAGGCTGTTTCTCACTTTGTGCAAGTGGAAAAGTCATGAGGCCACACGTGAGAGAAAGCACTGACCAAGACGTCAACAAAACCTTTACATATGAGCATCTGTCAGTACAGACACCACGACAAAAAACACACTCGGTAGTCAAACATCAAGCTACATAACACACACACACACACACACACACACACACACACACACACACACACGTTTTTGGAATAACGTGAACTTAATGAAGAAAACCACACAAGAAGCAAATTCATTTTAGGCTCATTTGGTCTTTTTTTTTTTACAAATAACTGACCTATTGACACCACGTTAATTAATTAATGTGACAAATCAAATGCATGAGTGCAAAACAATGCTTCTGGACAAATTTGATACTACTAACTTCAGCCATCATTTCAAATAAATTTAACCTTAAACTGCAAAACCAAACAAACATTCGCATTTATACACTTTATTTCTATGCCGTTTGCTTTCAGACACAAATAACATAAAACTAATAATCATCACACACACACTCATTTATCTGTCGCTGTCACTTCTTAAAGCAGCTTCATACACTTTATACACCACTTTCCTTAAAGACAATGGCCTGTGTGAAATAAACCAAATGAGGAATGAAGCTTATTGGACATTTACACACTCAAGCCTGCGAGTCATGACACACAAACCAGGAACGAGTATATAAAAAGGTGTGAGTGTGAGACGCATTACACACGAAAAATATACCCAGGCCTCCTTCATACCAACCAAGGCACATTACTTGAGAAGGATGAAGCGTAAGAAAAAGGACATACACAACATTCTTTCACTCTTTCTAATGAGATTATTCATTGGGTGGTGAGGTGAGTGGGTACCTGAACAACCACCTACCCAACCCCAATGCACATGCTCAGTTTGAGATACCAAGTAAAGACACCCAAGGTAAAATACTACTCCAGTAAAAGTCGAAGTTCCTCCCTTTAGACCTCCACTTGAGTAAAGTACTAAAGTATTTGCCTTCAAATGTACTTAAGTATCCAAAGTACTAAAAGATTAATTATGGCTCTGATGTCCTGTTATCATTTTTATAACAAGACTCACTTCATGAACTCATTTTAGGTGAAAAGACCATGGGACCAATTAAATTCCTAAAAAGGTATGGTTTACAGACTACTGTACATCATGTGTAGTGTTTCTCCATACAGGTCTAAGCAAGAGGGGAAAAAATAAATAAAGAAAGACATACCGGCCTTGCTGAGACCTCAGTTCATGAGAACTGCTGAAACAGTGCACTCTAGGCTGCACTCGAAAGCACACTCACAAACACTTGGAGCACCAAGTGAACAAGCTTATAAGCCAACAAGCACCACGGAGAGTCGTACTACTCCTCGCTATTGTGAAAGCACTCCAGGTTTACTCGTTTTCACTCGCAATTGCGGTCAGTAAGAGCTCTGGCCCAGACCCTGCCTTATTTGCATCTTGCCAAGCTCGCCACCAGGCTGACTGGATACGCACCAATCAGCGGTGACCTTGACTGATATTTCAGCATGACCCTTGACCAAAGCCATGACTTTGACTCAAGATCAACTTGCTCTAATACAAATATGAGCAATGAGACCGCGCTGATTTTGAGAAGTCAATGCACAGAGGTCACATATTAATCTCAGCCAATTAACAGCAAACAAAAACATGCCTAACCTTGTATTAAATGTGTAATTTCTGCAGACAGGTGGGTGAAGTACACAAACCATGTATTTGAGTTAAAGTAGAAACACCCAAAGTAAAATATTACTCCAGTAAAAGTAGAAGTTCCTCCCTTTAGACCTCCACTTGAATAAAAGTACTAAAGTATTTGCCTTCAAATGTACTTAAGTATCAAAAGTAAAAGTACTAAAAGAGTAATTATGGCTTTAATGTCCTGTTTATATTTTTATAACAAGACTGGCTTCATGAACTCATTTTAGGTGAAAATCCTCCAGTGTCTCTCTTGGTAAACCAGTCTTTTAATAGAATGTCATTAATTAGTGACGCTGATGTTTATTAAAATGATCATAAGCACAAAACACTGAAGGTAAACAGTTTCCATCAGGTAGAACCAAGTGGTTCTGAAATCACTTTTTACAAACAAGCAAAGTTTCAGTTTAAGATTTATTTACAACTTAGTTAAAAGTTTAAGAAAATCCTGGCATTAAACTCAGGATCACAAATGAGTTTCCTTTCCTATATTGGTCTATAGGTCTCTGTTCATAAACATAAACCAGCTCAAACTAATTTACCATAAAATGACATGGTGTTTGTCTAAATTCAGAAAAATGCAGTCGTGACTGATGCATCTTATGTGGACATATTTCTATATTGTGCTCTATTTACACAAAGTTAGGTTAGTTCATCATTTATGTTGAATAGACTCTCCCAAAATTTTACGCTGCTGCACTGATGTTGAACCGTGTGCTGCACTGGGTCAGTAGGACCAACAGGTCAAAACAAGCTCAAAACAAAGTGACCGCTGTGTCCTGATTGCTTTGCGCTTTTTTCGTTTTGACATATTACGTTTTTTGGGGGCAGTCATAGGCTGGAGGTCAGGGAACCAGCCTCGTGACAGGAAGATCGCCGGTTCGACAGAACGACAGAAAATGTAGTGGAGGAAAAAGTCAGATATTTGACTTTGAAATGTAGTGGACTGAAAGTAAAAAGTCACCAAAATGGAAAAACTTCAGCACAGATACACGAAAAAACCACTTAAATACAGTAATGAATTACATTTACTTAGTTACTGTCCATCACTGCCTATAGTAGATTTCTGTCTTACTCAATGAAAAAATTAACAGTGTTACGCACAAGTCTCACTTTGTTTCTTACAAGCTGGTGAAACTACAACAGCACAGTAAAACCTGT
This sequence comes from Pygocentrus nattereri, assembly GCF_015220715.1. Classification (NCBI taxonomy): domain Eukaryota; kingdom Metazoa; phylum Chordata; class Actinopteri; order Characiformes; family Serrasalmidae; genus Pygocentrus; species Pygocentrus nattereri. The sequence goes on from NC_051225.1 coordinate 16,315,637, forward strand.
GCACACTGACCCTGCAAAAAAGTGTGCCCCAATACATTTTGTGGTGTTTTTAGATTTTGCATGCTTTATATTGACCATATTATCCACCTGGTGTGTGAAATGTGCACCACTGAAGAACATTATGCTTTGTTTTATGCCGTTCTGCATACATTCCACTCAAGGCCTGCAACTCTTGACGGCGTTCAGTTAGTTTCTACTGGCCTGCATCACTTCTGGCCTAAGACTCACTCCAACATCCTGAAGTGAATCACAGACTGTCTACATAAGATCAATGCAAAACAAGTTATGCACCCCTAACCGCTCACATAGAGGAAGACCCCAACACCATAATTAAAACATAACTAGTCGTGCAAACAACTTTATCAGCCAGAGCTCAGCTCACTACAGAAAGATGCTCCCACTCTGTGCCACACAGCAATGAGCCAAGGCCAGCTTTGCCCTCTGCTTTGCCAAGGGCCCAGTGAAGATGGACGTATGGAAGTATAAATGCTTCAGCTTATCAAAACAAGAGAGGAAGTTGTTCCACCGTGAAGCCTTTTCAGTGACAGGGAATCCCAACATGATGATGATGTGAACACAAACGCCAAAGTTCAGCTCAGCAGAGCGAGTAAAAGACCTCACCAGTAAACAGTTCCATACAAACACCAGCAACAACGCTGCCACGTGCCAAGCCAAGACAATCCCAACACACTGAAGAAAGCGGCCCAGCTCGAGCCCCTACCTGCTCTCTGGATATGCAGGGCAGCGAAGGCCGGCGAGGCATCTTCCAGGCTCCTCCGTAACATGCGCCGGTCGCCTCTCCAAGCGCGGCGCAGCTCGACCTCCTCCGCGGCCGCACCACGGGCACCTTCTCGTCAGCTCCGGCGCCGCTCATGGCCTGTCGCGCCGGGTAGCGCCTCTCGAAGGCGAGCGCGAGCGCGGCGCCTCCCGTCCCCGCCAGCGCGGCGAGCGCGGGCCTGAGTGCGGGCGGCACGCGGCCCAGCCCGCCGAGCGCCACGAGCCAGGCGGCGGCGGCCAGCGCGAGAGCCAGCACGCTGTGGCGGAGCCGGAGAGCCGCGGGTGCCAGCGTGAGCAAGCCGGCGCAGGCTAGCGCGAGAGGCAGTCGGCTCGCCGTCACCACCTGGGCTTCTTCCTCCGTATCCTCGTTCTCCACGAAGCGCGCCAGGAGCCAGTCCCCGAGGTGGCAGGACGCGGGCAGAGCGAGCAGCCAGCCGCGGCCGCTCTCCCGCTCGGCCCGCCGCAGGTAGAGCGTGAGGAAGAAGTAGGCGCAGCCGATGCTGAACAGCGGGCTCGCCGAGTGCCACGCGTCGGCCGTGAAAGCCCGCAGCGCCGTCGCCGCCGAGCTCCAACGCGACGTTGACGATGACGACGAAGCAGTCACCAGCAGCCACGCGGCGGCGAGAGCAGCCAGGGCTCCCCCAGCGCAGGCCGCCCAGGCCCGCAGCGGCTCCGAGGCGCCGCACAGGCGGCACGCGTGAGCCAACAGCCCGCGCTCGCCGTCTTGCCTCAGCGGCGTCACGCAGCCTTTCACGTAGCCGTTCCTCAGGCTCTCGGCGGCGGACGCGGAGGCGGCGCCGTCGTGCTGCTGCTGCCTGCTCTTACCGCTGCGCTGGATGAGCTCGCCGTCTTCCCGCACTGCCATGCTTCGGTTCTTTTTCTCTCTCCTTTCTTTCTCCCTTCTTTTTTTCCTTCGGCTGTATTTTAAAGTCGGCTCGCGTCGCCACCGACGGTCGTTGCACTCGACGGGCGGACGCGCTCCATGCTCGCTCAAACGGGCTCCAGCATTTTGGCTTACGAGGAGGAAAAGAAGGTGAAATGTTGTTGTTGTGGTTCTGGGGCTTTTTTTTTTGTAAGCGCAAAGCGGAACTCTACAGCACCGTCTAGAGGCAGAGGTGGGGAAAACAGGCCCGTATTCAGCGGCTCTCCATCATTTCCATACCGAAGTCATTCAGAGGACCTTAAATGGACTCGTGTGTATTTACAAAGCGTCTCTAATGATTGCTGTAATTAATCAAATCAGAGGTTGTATACTGCCTCATGGTTAAACAACAAGATTCAGACTGGTTTGATGGGAAAGTTACTTACTCATATATTTTCTTTACAGTGGTGGTGACAGTAACCAGGGGTGGTAACGTTTCCAACACAATCACACTACACTGTTCACCTAAAGTACACCAACCATGTACTTGAGTTAAAGTAGAGACACCCAAGGCAAAATATTACTCCAGTTAAAGTAGATGTTCCTCCCTTTAGACCTCCACTTGAGTAAAAATACTGAAGTATTTACCTTCAAATGTACTTAAATATTGAAAGTCAAAATACTAGAAGATTAATTATGGCTCTGATGTCCTGTTATCATTTTTATGAACTCATTTTAGGTGAAAATCCTCCAGTGTCTCTCTTGGTAAACCAGTCTTTTAATAGAATGTCATTAATTAGTGACGCTGATGTTTATTAAAATGATCATAAGCACAAAACACTGAAGGCAAACAGTTTCCATCAGGTAGAACCGAGTGGCTCTGAAATCACTTTTTACAAACAAGCAAAGTTTCAGTTTAAGATTTATTTACAACTTAGTTACGAGTTTAAGTTTAATAATAACTGGCTTTAAACTCAGAATCACAAATGAGTTTCCTTTACTATATTGATCCGTAGGTCTCTGTTCATAAACATAAACCAGCCCAAACTAATTTACTATAAAATGAAATGGTGTTTGTATAAATTCAGTCACGACTGCATATGTGGACATATTTCTATATTGTGCTCTATTTACACAAAGTTAGGTTAGTTCATCATTTATGTTGAATAGACTCTCCCAAAATTTTACGCTGCTGCGCTGACGTTGAACCACGTGCTGCACTGGGTCGGTATGACCAACAGGTCAAAACAAGCTCAAAACAAAGTGACCGCTGTGCCCTGATTGGTGTTCTTGCTTTGCGCTTCTTTCGTTTTGACATGTTACATTTTTATACACACAGGAACCAAAAGGAACGACAGATTTGTCAAAATGTAGTGGAGGAAAAAGTCAGATATTAGTGGAGTGAAAGTAAAAAGTCACCAAAATGGAAAACTTCAGTACAGATACACAAAAAACTACTGAAGTACAGAAACTAATTACATTTACTTTATTACTGTCCACCACTGCTATTTACTATTCAAAACTACAACTGAGCCCACACAGGTCTTCTGTGAGTATTTATGTGCACTGTTAATCACATTCAAATAGCAGTAAATCTGATAAAAATACATTTCTTTGGCTATAATATATATAAATATCTCTGTCATGAAAGTTATAACAACAATAAACTTCTCAAAACTGTCATAAAATGTCCCAGGCCTGATCATAACCGTTTCATTTGAGGTAGCTTTTAGAGTTATTGAATGCTTTGAACGTCAGGTTCATAAAGTTCATATCACCACTGCTGTGAACAATTCTAAATGTATTTTCTGCAGAACAGTGCATTTCACATCAAACCATGCTCAGAGACTCTGTTTACATCTTAACCATTTAATTACGCAGTAAGTTTGATAAATCGGTGGAGTTCCCCTTTAACACTGTTCATCAGCCTCACAGTGTGTAGTTAGACTTGTCGAATTTATTGTATTCTATCTTTTGCATCTATGCTGTACTGTCTTCTCTGTATTACATTATAGTCATAGCTACACTATATTTCCAAAAGTATCACTCACCCATCTGATCCATCCATCAATTCATTCAGGTATTCCAATCACTTCCATAGCTACAGGTGCATAAAACCAAGCACCTAGGCCTGCAGACTGCTTCTACAAACATTAGTGAAAGAATGGGCCACTCTCAGGAGTTCAGTGAATTCCAGCGTGGTACCGTGATACGATGCCACCTGTGTAACAAGTCCAGTCATGAAATTTCCTCACTACTAAATATTCCACAGTCAACTTTCAGTGGTATTATAACTAAGAGGAAGCGACTGGAAATGACAGCAACTCAGCCACAAAGTGGTCAGCCACGTAAAATGACAGAGCGGGGTCAGTGGATGCTGAGGCGTATAGCGTGCAGAGGTTGCCAACTTTCTGCAGAGTCAATCACTACAGACCTCCAAACTTCATGTGGCCTTCAGATCAGCTCAAGAACAGTGTAGAGAGCTTCATGGAATGGGTTTCCATGGCTGAGCAGCTGCATCCAAGGCGTACATCACCAAGTGCAATGCAAAGTGTGGAATGCTGTGGTGTGAAGCGCCGCCACTGGACTCTAAAGCAGTGGAGACGTGTTCTCTGGAGTGACCAATCACACTTCTCTGTCTGGCAAGCTGATGGACAAGTCTGGGTTTGGCAGTTGCCAGGAGAACGGTACTTGTCTGACCACATTGTGCTGAGTGTAAAGTTTGGTGGAGGGAGGATTATGGTGTGGGGTTGTTTTTCAGGAGTTGGGCTCGGCCCCTTAGTTCCAGTGAGAGGAACTCTTAATGCTTCAGCACCAAGAGATTTTGGACGATTTCAAAGCCTTCCCAGAAGAGTTGAAGCTGTTATAGCTGCAAAGGGTGGGCCGACATCAAATTAAACTCTATGGATTAAGAATGGGGGGTCACTCAAATTCATATGCGTGTGAAACCAGACGACCAAATACTTTTGGCAATATAGTGTATTGTAGTTTTTTAGTGTAGGTCTATTCACAGTAGTGTCTTTTCCATGTTCAATGTTTATGGAAGACTTGCAGTGCTGTTTCAATTCACCTGAACACAAATGAACACCATGAGAAGTGTTAGAAAAGCACTGAGACTTGTGCTGGTTTTTACTGTGTACTGTTAACTGTTATTACTCCATCAGCACTGCTCTGTCTAATCTACTCAGACCAGCGCAACACACACTAACACACCACCATGTCAGTGTTACTGCAGTGCTGAGAATGATCCACCACCCAAATAGTACCTGCTCTGTGAGGGTCCATGGTGTCCTGACAACTGAAGAACAGGGTAAAAGGAGGCTAACAAAGTATCAGAGAAACAGATGGACTACAGTCTGTAACTGTAGAACTACAAAGTGCACCTATATAGTAAGTGGAGCTGATAAAACGGACAATGGGCGTAGAAACTTGTTAGATATGGTTATATACGGCAACCAATGTTGCCCAGGAAATATGACTAGTCAAAAAGGCTTTATGCACCCTAAGGAGCAAAAGTTAGGATGATTCTAGGGACCCATGACTGAAAGCGTTCCTTAAAAAATTGTTAGAACATTAGGTTTCAATATTAAATTATTAATGTATCATCATTACTGAATATTCACAATATACAACCCCAATTCCAAAAAAGTTGGGACGCTGTGTAAAATGTAAATAGATGTAAACAGAAACAGAATGCAATGATTCGCAAATCTCGTAGACCCATATTTTATTCACAATAGAACATACAATGCATATCACATGTGGAAAATGGTTCTGCCCCCTAACCAGAAGCAATGGGTGCTTAATATAAGTGAGTTGCAAGTAAGGAAAGCCCATGGAGAATCATGTCTTATCTTCCTAAAGAAAAATCTGGCTTATAGTAGAGTTTACAAATCCATGGACAAGATTAGAAACTGCCAGTACAGATTATTAAACTGCAGGGGCAGATCTTCCTCCTTTTTCTTGTTAGGTTCCCCTACCAGGCTCTGTAGAAGACAAAGCTGTTAGAATAGAGCTTCATTAAAAATGTAATCTGTTAATGTCTGAATTTGCCTTTGTTACTTTATATAGTGTAAACTCACTGATTATTTAAAGAATTTGTCCAGAAATCATATCTCATCTATATATTGTATTATATTTAGAAGTATTTGTATTTGTATGTTTGTAGTTTAGCATACTGCATGAGAGCATCTCTGAAAAAATGAAAAAGCAACAAATAAAACGCAACAGGCTCCGTTTTCTCTCACCAGTTCACTCACAGGTTTGGCACCGCTCTGGCGGCGTCACCACGCAGCTTCATTAGTGCTGCTCCTTTTGTGTGACCAACAGGCTGCTAAGGAGGAGTCTTCATAGGACATTCCTACTGAGGACCCGCGCTACTTCGGCTGCAGCCTCAGCTTTAGAATGCAGCTATAGTTTTATTTCGATCTAAAAAGATGGATACAGTATTATGGTAAAATAGTTCATTTTTGTAATTTAGAAACATATCGTTATTTTCCCTCTTGTAATTACAAAGCTATGCCACTCAATTTGACATATTATTGACTTCCTATCACACCACTTCTGCCAGTAGGAGTTAGATCTCTGCATGCAGGGAGACGGGTGGTAGTGGCTGCACTTGTGGCAGCAGGAAGCAGCCACTTTTATTAGTAGCCGCCTAATCACGGCCACTTTTTTTAGCAGCTACCAAATTGCAGCCACATCACTGCCACTTTTATTAGCAGCTGCCAAATCACCACCACATCACAGCCACTTCTATTAGCAGCCACCAAATTGCAGCCACTTTTATTGGCAGCCGCCAAATTGCGGCCACTTTTATTAGCAGCTGCCACATCACGGCCACTTTTATTAGTAGTCACCAAATCATGGCCACTTTCATTAGCAGCCACCAAATCACGGCCACATCACGGCTACTTTTATTAGCAGCCACCAAATTGCGGCCACATCACGGCCACTTTTATTAGCAACCGCCAAATTGCGTCGACGACTTTTTTCTTGAAACATTGTGACTTTTTACTTGAAATATCATACTGTATGACATTTTTTCTCAAAATATTACAACTTTATTCTGAGTAAAAATGTTCAAATGGCTTGAGTGTCTCCTACAGCTGTCAAAGTCGTTGCATAGCAACGGTGTCTCAGCGGAGTGATACAGTGTGAAAAACTCTGTGATGTTATGGTGAAATATCAGCATAGTTAGAACGGCTTTCAACCAATCAGCTTGTGCTGCTGGAACTCACTGTTGTATAATATGACTTTTTTCTTCGAAATATTACGCCTTTTTCTCGAAGTCTACTTTTTCAATTTTCATTAACAGTGGCCCTAAAACGGAGCCGTAAGAAAATGACGTGACACCAGATGCAAGCAAAGCTTGCTTTAAGTCTCACGACTGATGACGCCGTGAACACACACAGGAGGTTCGCGTCTCAGTTCAAGATCGCGTCCCAAATTGCTCCATGCTCCCTAAACAGTGCGCTAAATAGGTCGCAAAAGTATGGCTGTAACAATCAAATAGAAAGAAGGCGCCCAGTGTCCAATGCAGCCCGTGGCGCCTATGACGCATCGATTGGGTATGTAATGCAGTATTTGAATGATGAAAGACTATTTTAGGACTTGTGTAAATAGTGCACTCTAAAGGGAGAAAGGAAGCGATTTGGGATGCAGCCTCGTGCGTATGTCCCACCTCGCTGCCTGTAGTGTTGATGTGGCCGAGCTGCTGAGCTTCCACGTCATTCGGATCCTGAACCACATCAGACTCGGGAGAACGGAGGAGAACCAACTCGCCGTGAAGGTACGGAAGAACCCACCGCCTTACCAGCAGTTGGCTTTAGCTGATGGGCTGATAATGTTGTTATTTTGCCGTTAGCCGCTTCGCTCGTTGACGTTGTCTGTAATTAAGCCCATCCACGTATACAGCGAGCAGGCTAGGCTAATGCTAAGGGCTAATGCTAACTTAGACAGAGCTGCCGAAAGCTCAGTATTTCGTTCAAACGACAGAAATCAAACCTCTCCATTTCGAAAAACAGACAGCCTAAAAAGCCAAATGTGTATTAAGACACTGTTTATATTTCTTTAATTCGTTCATTCAGTGTTACCACGATGGGTTGTCCAGCTAACGTTTGCTAGCTAGGTTAGCTCTGTCAGTTAGCTTAGCTACCAGCCGTCTAACCCGTTTATCTTACTAAAACAGATAATTCTCCCAGTTTAGTGCAAGTGAGTTAAAGTAGAGACACTCAAGGTAAAATATTACTCCAGTAAAAGTGGAAGTTCCTCCCTTTAGGCCTCTACTTGAATAAAAGTACTCTGATGTCCTGTTATCATTTTTATGAACTCATTGTAGGTGTAAATCCTCCAGTGTCTCTCTTGGTAAACCAGTCTTTTAATAGAATGTCATTAATTAGTGATGCTGATGTTTATTAAAATGATCATAAGCACAAAACAGAACCGAGTGGCTCTGAAATCACTTTTTACAAACAAGCAAAGTTTCAGTTTAAGATTTATTTACAGCTTAGTGACAAGTTTAAGTTTAATAAAAACCGGCTTTAAATTCAGGATCACAAATGAGTTCTTTTACTATGTTGATCTGTAGGTCTCTGTTCATAAACATGAACCAGCCCAAACTAATTTACTATAAAATGAAATGGTGTTTGTATAAATTCAGTCACGACTGCATATGTGGACATATTTCTATATTGTGCTCTATTTACACAAAGTTAGGTTAGTTCATCATTTATGTTAAATAGACTCTCCCAAAATTTTACGCTGCCACGCTCACATTGAACCACGTGCTGCACTGGGTCGGTATGACCAACAGGTCAAAACAAGCTCAAAACAAAGTGACCGCTGTGCCCTGATTGGTGTTCTTGCGTTGCGCTTCTTTCGTTTTGACATGTTATGTTTTTATACACACAGAAACCAAAAGGAACGTCAGATTTCTCAAAATGTAGTGGAGGAAAAAGACAGATATTTGACTTTGAAATGTAGTGGAGTGAAAGTAAAAAGTCACCAAAATGGAAAAACTTCAGTACAGATACACGGAAAAACTACTGAAGTACAGAAACTAATTACATTTACTTTAGTACTGTCCATCACTGGAATGATTGAATAAGTTTTGACTCACGCTAAATAGCAGTTTTAACAAGCTTGGATGATACACAACTGCATTGAGATCTACATTGCAGTATAGCTGGTTAAACGAAGGATTGACTCATTTACATGCATTAAACGTCTTTGCTTAGCCAGCGTGTTTTGTGTTTGTGAACTGTCTCATATTGTCGTTTTTCAGAAAATTGCATCCATAATCACTGCCTCTTGTCTCCGGTAGGGACGAGGATCGGTCTGGCACCATGACAGCTGCGGAGAACGTGTGTTATACCCTGATCAATGTACCCAATGACTCGGAACCCCCATCTGAAGTCAGCCTTAAAGCTGATCTAGGTAACTAAGTGTCCTGTGGTCCAGTTTTCATAGTACACCGATTTTTAGCATGTCGTTTCAACACAGGATCGCTGGTGTGTTTAAGTGATCAATTGCTTTTTGTTCTGTTCCACAAAACAGAAAAGGGGGAGATAAAAGCCAAGACTGAAGCTTTGAAGAAGGTGATCATCATGATCCTGAATGGTGAAAAGCTGCCAGGCCTTTTGATGACCATCATCCGGTTTGTGCTCCCACTTCAAGACCACACTATCAAAAAGTTGCTGCTGGTCTTTTGGGAGATTGTGCCCAAAACAACTCCTGATGGTAAACTACTGCAGGAGATGATTCTGGTCTGTGATGCCTACAGGAAGGTAACTGTCAGTCATGACGTTGCAGCTATCTTTATTTCTCTATTGCATGAATTATTCTTTAAACAAGATAAACATGTTTTTGTTATTTAAAATTGCTTAAAGGGAAAAGAATCTAAAAACGTGGAATATTTGGTAAATTGTTGTCATATGGGAGAAATGCGCAATCATACAATAAAAGTATAAAAATAAAAAGCACCATATAATCTATTTTTTTTTTTTTTTTTTTTAATTGAAAACAAGACCTAACAAATCCAGCTCATACATGGCGACATATATAACCCAATATTTGCAAATACTGGAAATTAACACACTTTCAACTGGTATGGTAATAACAACGTAATATTAAGAATTTCTGGCCATGTGATGTCAAAGTATTTGTCCTTTGAAAGTAAAAGACCCTTTTTCCATAGTTAAATAGAAAAACATAGAATTTATCTTCTGTTACTATATATTACTACTTTTTTGGAACCTTGTTAGAGTAATTAACATTGATAAAGTATTTGTAATAGAGGTTTAAGAGGCTGATATTTTATTAGCAATAGAAGCTCTGAAGATACTGATTTGTTTGGTCCAGGACCTGCAGCATCCCAATGAGTTCATCCGGGGATCCACACTGCGCTTCCTGTGCAAGTTGAAGGAGTCAGAGCTTCTGGAGCCACTGATGCCGGCCATCCGCGCCTGCCTGGAGCACCGCCACAGCTACGTGCGCCGCAATGCAGTTCTCGCCATCTACACCATCTACAGGTTAGTGGGATATGTTTGAGTTTGAGTGATAGTTGCAGTGCAAGGCACTCTCATGTTCAGTTTGCCAAAAGGTGTATACACTCATCAGGCATAACATTATTGGGTGGTGGGTCATTCTCAGCCCTGCAGTAATACTGATGTGGTGGTGTGTTGGTGTTGTGCTGGTCTGTGACCACTGCTGAAGGACTTGGAGGATGACCAACACAAACTGTGCAGCAGCAGATGAGCTATTATCTCTAAGTAGGAGCGTCTAATAGAGTGGACAGTGAGAGGACACAGTGTTTAAAAACGCCAACGGCACTGCTGTGTCTGATCCATTCGTACCAGCGCAACACACTAACACACCACCACCACATCGCTGTTACTGCAGTGCTGAGAATGATCCACCACCCAAATAGTACCTGTTCTGTGAGGGTCCTTGGGGGTCCTGACCACTGAAAAACAGGGTAAAAGGGGGCTAACGTAAAGTATCAGAGAAACAGATGGACTACAGTCTGTAACTGTAGAACTACAAAGTGCACCTATATAGTAAGTGGAGCTGATAAAATGGACAATGAGCACAGAAACGAGGTGCTCATAATGTTACGCCTGATTGGGGTGTGTGTGTGTTTACTCCATCGGTGAAGTGAAACACCACATACACACTAGTGAATACACACACACAAAGGGGCAATGAGCACACTTGCCCGGAGCGGTGGGCAGCCCTGTCCACGGCGCCTGGGGAGCAATTGGGGGTTAGGTGTCTTGCTCAAGGACACCTCAGTCATGGACTGTCAGCACTGGGGATTGAACAAACAACCTTCCAGTTACAGGGCCAGTTCCCTAACCTCCAGCCCACGACTGCCCCAAAATTACAATTACATTATAATTAAAATAATTTTAATTTTATAATCATATTTATTTTTTACTAGGCCATTTTTCAGTCTCCCATTATCACTTAAAGGTAAGCAAGCCGTGTTTGACGCTGTGCCTTTAAGACTGATATATGTATAGTGGGCTTTGTTCTGATTGGCTGCCCCGCGTTGTGTCTCAATCAAAAAGAAGTCTGTCCCAAAACACGTAAGCTTGAATGGACAGGGCTAAATTTATTGTAGGTTCAATAGGCAGATAAATGTAAATGTCTGCTCATAAAAGCAGTGAGTCCAGGAAGCTTAGTTTTCATATATAGACCAGGAGTCAATGGCCTGGCTTGGAATTTTAAGTGTTTATGTGCCACATCAAACTCTTACGTTTGGAAAAGGCATTTTTTTATTGATTGTGAAACGGACCATGTAATGTTAGTGCTTTCACTGTTGATTTAATCTGCATTGCCTTCCCACTCGGCTTAATAGTCAGCAGCATCAATCTAAACATTTGTCGTCTGTTTGCTGATGTTCGTCTTGGATCATGCCATTTATTTTGTTTTTTCCCCCAATTTTGTACAGGAACTTTGAGAATTTGATCCCAGATGCTCCAGAGTTGATCCATGATTTTCTTGTAAATGAAAAAGATGCCAGCTGCAAGAGAAATGCCTTTATGATGCTGATCCATGCTGACCAGGTACAGAACATTGCAATGAGAGTAACAACACTTAGCAGTTACAGTTTTGAGTGCAAAATTCAAGTCACTGATATAAAACAATGCCTTTCTGTCCATTTACAGGATAGAGCTCTTGATTACCTAAGCACTTGTATCGATCAGGTGCATACTTTTGGAGACATTCTACAGCTTGTTATTGTTGAACTAATCTATAAGGTAAGACCCTTTAATTATACTTAAGCTTACAGGCCCTGTTAACAATTAACGTTAATGCATTCAGTGTCTGATTGCTGTTCTTAAATCTATGGATTTAAGAGACAAAGGCTATGTTTACACAGCAGGTAAAAGTGGCCCAAATCCTATTTTCTCACCAAATTCATTTTTTTTTTGTTCGGATGTTCACATTACCCTCTTTGGGCAGTCATGGGCTGGAGGTTAGGGAACTGGCCCTGTGACCAGAAGGTTGTCAGTTCGATCCCCAGTGCTGACAGTCCATGACTGAGGTGTCCTTGAGCAAGACACCTAACCCCCAATTGCTCCCTGGGCGCCGTGTATAGGGCTGCCCATCGCTCCGGGCAAGTGTGCTCACTGCCCCTTGATGTGTGTGAATTCACTAGTGTGCATGTGGTGTTTCACTTCATGGATGGAGTAAAGGAGGGGGTGGAATTTCCCCATTTGAGCGTTTTTACTTCTTACTTTGCCACAATCAGAAAACAGACACTTTTAAGATCACATTAGACCGACAGCCAATTTGGTCCGACTCTGAAGATGAGGCGACACTAAATTTCCAGGCAGTTGTGGAGCTGTGTGGAGCTGGAGAATGAACTGCCAGCAGTGCAGCGAGTGGGTCGAGCTCATTACTATGACGCAGCTACAAGCTGCTCGTTAAGGAACTATAATTTGGAGGAAGGAACTGAACATTAAAACATATTAAACGCCATGTTTACGGCCCAGTTTATTAATTTCTTACTTTATTTAACTGTTGTATTAAAGCAGTAGAAGACTTGAGGAGTGTGTTATCGCCAATAACATCACAGTTCTGATGACCTACGGCAACCAAATCAGAACTGTAATGGTTATTTCCTGATAATACGCTCCCTCTGTGTTCTGTTGCTTAAGTGTGCACAGGACCATGTACATACACTCTGTTAGCATCATGTATAAAACAAGCAAAATGTCCTGTATTTTTTTTTTTAATGTTTTTGTTCATATTGTCAGGTATTGTGTTCTAAGTGTAATGTCATATTACCTTGTGTTCCAAGGTGTGTCATGCAAACCCCTCCGAGAGAGCACGCTTCATCCGGTGCATCTACAACTTGCTCCAGTCCTCCAGCCCAGCTGTAAAATATGAGGCAGCAGGCACACTGGTCACCCTTTCCAGCGCACCCACTGCCATTAAGGTGCTGCATGGTAGTCCCAGTGAACAATAATTAAATTCACGGACATTTGAATAGTCTTAATTAAACTGTCCTTTTATACATGTGTTCTCAGGCTGCTGCTCAGTGTTACATCGATCTGATCATCAAAGAGAGTGATAACAATGTTAAGCTCATTGTGCTGGACAGGCTAATTGAGCTGAAGGAACATCCCACCCATGAACGTGTTCTGCAGGTACATATAGACCCCATATGGGAATGTATTAGGGACAGGGCACAGAAAACCGAGAGATGGCTAACTGCTCTGTTTTAATCTCAGGATCTGGTAATGGACATCCTGAGAGTTCTGACCACCCCTGATCTGGAAGTCCGCAAGAAGACTCTGCAGCTGGCCCTAGACTTGGTGTCGTCTCGGAATGTAGAAGAGGTTAGTTGTCGTGTTTTTATGTTGGTATGGTTATGTTCCCCACTTCTAGACTTTTAGTGTCACAGCAGGGTTTTTCCAAGTCGGTGAAAGATGTGACTGTTAGTAGAGCTCTAAATATTCCATGTCATTCAGTGTCATAATAGCAAATTGATCATCAAACAAATAACTGTAATACTGCTCATCATCAATAATTGTGCTCATATGCTTTGTTTTGGCAGTTGGTTATAGTGCTAAAGAAGGAGGTTATCAAGACCAATAACGTGACAGAGCACGAGGACACAGACAAATACAGACAGCTGCTGGTGCGCACTCTTCACTCCTGTAGTGTGCGCTTCCCTGATATGGCTGCCAACGTCATCCCAGTGGTGAGTTTGCATCTAGTCCTTCTGAAGCAAGCGAGGTTCCATCAGTGCTAATTGGTTGTGGATGAAGTACGCAAACCATGTACTTGAGTTAGTAGAGACACCCAAGGTAAAATATTACTGCAGTGAAAGGAGAAGTTCCTCCCTTTAGACCTCCACTTGAGTAAAAGTACTAAAGTATTTGCCTTCAAAAGTACTTAAGTGTAAAAGTACTAAAAGAGTAATTATGGCTCTGATGTCCTGTTTTCATTTTTACAACAAGACTGGCTTCATGAACTCATTTTAGCTGAAAATCCTCCAGTGTCTCTCTTGGTAAACCAGTCTTTTAATAGAATGTCAATAATTAGTGACGCTGATGTTTATTAAAATGATCATAAGCACAAAACACTGAAGGCAAACAGTTTCCATCAGGTAGAACTGAGTGGCTCTGAAATCACTTTTTACAAACAAGCAAAGTTTCAGTTTAAGATTTATTTACAACTTAGTTACGAGTTTAAGTTTAATAAAAACTGGCTTTAAACTCAGGATCACAAATGAGTTTTCTTTACTATGTTGATCTGTAGGTCTCTGTTCATAAACATAAACCAGCCCAAACTAATTTACTATAAAATGAAATGGTGTTTGTATAAATTCAGAAAAAAGACATGTCAGTCACGACTGTATATCCCAAAATTTTACGCTGCTGCGCTGACGTTGAACCGTGTGCTGCAGTGGGTCGGTATGACCAACAGGTCAAAACAAGCTCAAAACAAAGTGACCGCTGTGCCCTGATTGGTGTTCTTGCTTTGCACTTCTTTCGTTTTGACATGTTACATTTTTATACACACAGAAACCAAAAGGAACGACAGATTTCTCAAAATGTAGTGGAGGAAAAAGTCAGATATTAGACTTTGAAATGTAGTGGAGTGAACACAAAAAGTCACGAAAAAACTACTGAAGTACAGAAACTAATTACATGTACTTTATTACTTTCCACCACTGGCAATTGAATAACATTATGATGCAGGATATTGTTCATGCAGTCAGTTTCAGTTGAAGCAGCTGTGTGACTGATCTGTGTTTCAGTGTATGTGTGTGTGGGTGTGAGGAAAAAATTAAATATTTGACTTTGAAATGTAGTGGAGTGAAAGTAAAAAATCACCAAAAATAAAAACCTTCAGTACAGATACACAAAAAACTACTTAAGTACAGAAACTAATTACATTAACTTCATTACTGTCCACCAGTGAAGCCAACACTGTTCCAAGGAGACTTTTGCGTGTCATGAAACACTTTTATTCATTTATTTAGTTATTTATTTTTTTTGTAATATGTATCTCTGCAAAAATATAACAGGACTTTGTGGCATTATAGAAGTGTGATGTACAGTACATCTCTGTAGAGGTGTAAATGTCTTGTGTTACTGCATGCCGTTTTTAAAAATTCTGCCATTTACACCAATTTATACCAATAAACTATAACATTCAGGTTTCAGCTGGTTATATTACATTTTAAACTGGGCTTTCAGACAAGAAATGGAGAGCAAACCTAACCAATAACATCAGATAAAGCTTGTGGCACATGGAGTTACAGCCTTTTGCAGAACTAGTGCAATTTTTTGGGTGAACCATCTGTTTATTTGCAGTGGTGGTGATGGGACCCAGTGTGAGGAAGCTTTTAGAGATATTAATCTCATTTGTGGCTCTGCAAGTTCATCTGGAGTGGAGCATTTTGCATCAGACCACCCTTAATGGCATTGTTTAACCATTTAATTAAAGAGAAATTTTTAATCAGTAGAATCTCCCTTTATGCAAGCAAAGTGGGTGGTCAATAAGATAATACCTCAATACTTTTTTCCAAGTGTGTTGCAGATAATCATCAGTACTTAAAGAACACTGGCCACTTACATATTTTAACACAGATGTTCTGGGATAATTAGATCGAGAGCAGCGCAGAATGTCATTTGTTAAATCTCAGAAAAACGTAATATTTTAATACATATTGTGTGTTTTCTCCACATGGCCCAACAAATAACACAAGGTTTTGTTTTTTTTTTTGCGGTCAGATTTGTCTGCCTAAATATTAGACTTGTACGCTAGGTAATGATTTCCATTGATATGTATTGTGAGCAGCAGTGGATTGTAATGTATGTTTGTTTTTGACCTCAGCTGATGGAGTTCCTGAGTGACACGAATGAAGCCGCTGCAGCTGACGTGTTGGAGTTTGTTCGGGAGGCCATCCAGAGGTTTGACAATCTCAGGCCTCTCATTATTGAGAAGATGTTGGAGGTTTTCCATGCCATCAAAACTGTGAAGTAAGTCTTGCTGTAGCATGAACGCTTCCATCAAGAGAACATAATGCTGTATGTTTTATTTCTAGCAGGTGCTGTTAAAGATTCTAAATCCTTACACCTTTGTTAAGGTCTGCTTATTGTTACCGAAGGTCCTTCTGAATTTATTAAGAGCGGGTTTGTTCCTGGTTTAGGATTTACAGAGGAGCTTTGTGGATCCTGGGAGAGTACTGCAGCACTAAAGAGGACATCCAGAGTGTCATGACAGAAGTGCGCAGGTCACTCGGAGAGGTAGACCATTTCTTATTAAAATTTATAAAGCAGGATTATGAAGCTTGCAATCTCTCCCAAAGTTTTCCAGTTATTCTGCCATGTTCTGTCTAAATGTTTTGCCAATAATTAGTTTTTTTGAGTAGGGTTGATGGTCTATTCAGCACACAATAGCATAGTATCCATACCGTGAGGGGCAGTAAAAATCAATGGTGTTAGCTGCCCTTACCTGGTCTCTCAAAAATGTCCTTATTTTTATTAAAATATTTAAAGGACCCACAGCGTACATTTTTCTTGTGTATTTTTTTTTTTTTTTACCTGAGGTAGACTTAGTCTTATGTGGGTTCATGTATCAAAACAGTAATAATTCATGTTTGCTTGCCCATTTCCAGCCTTTCCTTATGACGTAAATGAAATAAACAGGCTGTTTTTGTTATTGTGCCTTTAAGACTTACATAATTATATATATACCTGACTAATATTGTAATATTGTTGTGATTGGCTGTTGTGGAGTGAATTCAAAAGTTTTTTTTAATTTTATATATATATAGCTTAGTTATCGCTACCTGCATGTCTCCAACCACACTGGGGAAGCAGTTGATTCTATGTGAAAAACAAGCTAAAACAAATATACAATACATTTTATATTAAAGAAAAGTGGGAGAAGGAGTGGAAAATATCACTGTCAGAGGATGGTTGGGGGAAAAAATATGTCAGTTGAGGCCCCTCAATTGTTTGGTTGTTATGACATTGTTCTTGAAATTTATATTATGGGAAAGTGAACTGAATTCTTTGGCAAATTCTGTCAGATTTGGTCGAAGTGGCTAGTGTGTGTGTGTGTGTGTGTGTGTGTGTGTGTGTGTGTGTATATATATATATATAATATATATACTTTGTACTTTTTATTTTTGTTTTAAATTTTTTTTCCTTCTTCCTTTTTCTGTTCCTTTATAATAATTAATAATTTCATTATCATAAAAGCAAAGATTAGAAAAAGAGGATTGCGTGTATGGATTTTTTTTTATTTTGGATATTTATATTTATTTATTCATATTTATGAATATATGGATATTTATGTTTTAGTGTATAAAAGCATACAAGCATTGAAAGTTTGAAAGTAAAGCAGCTGAATAGGCCCATAATAGAACTGTCCTTAGTCATAATTGTGGTGGTATTTGAAGTACTGTTACAATTGCTTGATTTAATGTGAATTTTGTATTTTCTTCTATGTTCTTTTCAAAGGGCTTTCCCCACTAAAAGAAAATAATAATAATAATAATAATAACAACAAACTAAAATCACACAATGTACGTCGGGAATAAGCCAAATGGTTCAGGTGACCAGTGACTTTGTGTCCCACTGTCACGGGATTAGTAACACAGCAGAGTGTCCTTCACTGCTAGCTTGAGTTGTTTGTTCATTAGTGCAGCCATGTATGCTCGGCTTACGTCACACAGTATCAGCAGAATTTTTTGTGTATGAGTAAATGAGCACGTTAGCGGCCTGATACTAATACTGATACCAGTGTTAGTATTGATGCATCCCTGGAGTCAAATTTCATATTTGTGGCTGCTATATTTCTCATACCACTCACACTATGAGCATGAATTAAGTTTAGTATGATTTTTACATGTCTAGATCCCCATAGTGGAGAACGAGATAAAGAAGGAGGCTGGAGAGGTGAAGCCAGAGGAAGAGGTGAGTGCGGCACCAGCCCAGAAGTTGGTCACCGAGATGGGTACCTACGTTACTCAGAGCGCCCTCAGCTCCTCCCGACCCTCCAAGAAAGAAGAGGACAGGTACAGTTTCCACAGTTCTACTTCTCTTTTTAACCATGACTGATATTTAATTGTTAAACTTCAAGTTTGTCATTTGTTGTTATTTGACCATTCATTTCTTTGTCCTGCAGGCCTCCATTGAGGGGCTTTCTCATGGATGGAGACTTCTATGTTGCTGCATCTCTTGCTACTACACTTACTAAAGTAGCCCTGCGCTATGTAGCCATTGTTCAAGACAAAAAGAAGCAAAATGTAAGAACTTTGTGGCCCATAACACTCTCATAAAAGGTACCGTTCCACAGGTTCCTCTGTGTTCTGATCATCTATTTTTCCTATTTTCAGTCGTTTTTGGCAGAGGCCATGTTGATCATGGCTACAGTGCTCCATTTGGGCAAGTCCTCCCTGCCAAAGAAACCCATCACAGACGACGACGTGGATCGCATCTCGCTGTGCCTCAAGGTGCTGTCTGAGTGCTCACCCCTCATGAATGACATCTTCAACAAAGAGTGCCGCAGGTCTCTGTCCCACATGCTCACTGTGCGCCTGGAGGAGGAGAAGCTCTCTCAGAAGGTGAACACTTTCATCTGTACATGTTTAAATCTGTCAATTCATGCTCCACTTGCCTGCATTGAGTCATGTCCGAATACATAAGTGTCCCATTCATTTAATGTTACATTTCTCATTACTTATAGCACAACATATTTTGTCCACTTGCTTGTTTTCACTTGTTATATTGGGGTTTTTTTTTCGCTCTGATTTTGATCCACAGAAAGAATCGGAGAAGCGAAACGTGACGGTGCAAGCAGACGACCCCATCTCGTTCATGCAGCTGACTGCTAAGAATGAGATGACCTCTAAAGAAGACCAGTTCCAGCTTAGCCTGCTGGCTGCCATGGGCAACACACAAAGAAAGGAGGCGGCTGACCCCCTCGCCTCCAAACTCAACAAGGTATGAGACCACAGTGTTCTGCATTTTGACTCATGGCAGTTAGTTGAAAGGAACAGGGAAGTGCAGTATCTGGTGTTTGGCCAGCAGATGGCATTGTAGCTTGTCTAGCCACTTTTTCAGTGAAAGTGGGTTGAAATGGGCTAAAAGGGGGTTAGGCAGGTGATCTGAGTCCTCGGAGTAAATATGTTTGTTTCTCAGCAGGGAATGCCAGCTGCCGTGTCAGGCATCCTGCTTTGGGTTTTCCTTCCTCTAACACGCACTGATGACTGACCCTGGCTAATCAGTTCAGTCGAGCCTGTTAGATCAAGTTTGCCCCAAGACTGAAAACCATTTAAGCTATATAATATATATATAATATACAGTTGTGTGCAAAGGTTTTAACACCACAGTAAAAGTGTGTTTTGTTTGTAGTTAATATATTCTCTACAGGAAACTTAAATTTGTCTGCTTTTTATTCTGCTGATTTTAACATCTTGGAGACAAATGTAAAACACAAAATACAAGATGTCAAATTGTATGTATATTTTTTTTCCAACGTTAAATTCACCAAATAAATAGTAATTGTGTTTTTAAATGTGCAGAAATGTGTTCTCTGTGTAGGACAGGTATTATTTTTCATTTAGAAAACCAACAAAACGTATCATTTGACCAGTGGTGCTCAAACTATTGTGTACAACTGTAGGTTCTCAGTAAAACTCATTAAATCCTTACATCTCAGATTATACATTAGATCGAACATTTTCTAATTTGCTGAAGAACCAAGATAATATTTTTAATAATCTAATAATCTTTGTGTTCAGCACTAATGTATAATGTGAGAATTAAAGAAAGCTAAGTATTTGATTTCCTCTTATGTGATCTCATAAAAATAAAATAACTTCATACCAAATCATAAGATTTGGTATGAAGTTATTTTATTTTTATGTAACCTTGAAACTTAAATGTTTCAAGAAAATATATTCAACCTACAATCCCCCCCACAGGTGACACAGCTGACAGGCTTCTCAGATCCGGTGTATGCTGAGGCCTACGTCCATGTCAACCAGTACGACATAGTCCTGGATGTGCTGGTGGTCAACCAAACCAGTGACACCCTACAGAACTGCACTTTGGAACTGGCCACATTGGGTACAGACACTATTTCTGTAACGATGATCCCTGTTTTGTCTTTTTCCATTATTATTTAAATACGTTGTTCATCGTGAACTATTGGAATATCTGTTAATTGCGCAGGTGACCTTAAGCTGGTGGAGAAGCCGTCTCCACTTACTCTGGCCCCGCATGACTTTGCCAATATCAAAGCCAACGTCAAAGTGGCCTCCACAGAGAATGGCATTATATTTGGAAATATTGGTATGTGTTCACAGCTTTCTTAACATGCATTGTTATACATCAATGAGGTATAATATGAGCACCTCCTTGTTTCTACATTCATTGTCCATTTTATCAGCTCCACTTACTATACAGGTGCACTTTGTAGTTCTACAGTTACAGACTGTAGTCCATCTGTTTCTCTGATACTTTGTTAGCCCCCTTTTACCCTGTTCTTCAGTGGTCAGGACCCTGATGGGTCCTCACAGAGCAGGTACTATTTTGGTGGTGGATAATGTTGTGGGTTTTTTTTTAACACTGTGTTCACTCACTGTCCACTTTATTTTAAATAACTGCGTTGTTGGTCCACCTTGTAGATGTAAAGTCAGAGACTATAGCTCATCTGCTGCTGCACAGTGTGTGTTGGTCATCCTCTAGTCCTTCATCAGTGGTCACGGGATGCTGCCCACGCGATGGTGTTGGCTGGACATATTTTGGGTTGCTGGACTATTCTCAGTCCAGCAGCGACACTGAAGGGTTTAAAAACTCCAGCAGCACTGCTGTGTCTGATCCACTCAGACTAGCACAACACACACTAACACACCACCACCACGTCAGTGTTACTGCAGTGCTGAAAATGACCCACCACCCAAATAGTACCTGACCACTAAAGAACAGGTTTCTTTAGGGTGTTAACAAAGTATCAGAGAAACAGATGGATTACAGTCTGTAACTGTAGAACTACAAAGTGCACCTATAGATCTTTGTATAATATGTTTGCATTATTCTGTGCATCTTTTGATGCTAATATGATTCCGTGGTTGGCAGTGTATGACGTATCTGGAGCAGCCAGCGACAGAAACTGTGTTGTCCTTAGCGACATACATATCGACATCATGGACTACATCCAGCCAGCCTCCTGCACAGACGCCGAGTTCAGACAGATGTGGGCTGAATTTGAGTGGGAAAACAAGGCAAGTGACAAGACAATATTCCTGATTATGCCATGGCACAAACAACCATTTTCATAGTATTTTTACTTTTCTTCTCTCCCTTTCTAAAGGTTACAGTCAATACCAACATCACAGATCTGAACGAGTATCTTCAGCACATCCTCAGCTCTACCAATATGAAGTGTTTGACTCCAGAGAAGGTAAAGCCATTGCCATCTGAAGTTTTTCCTCATTCATGCTCTGTCACGTGGCATGACTTTTCATCTGGTTTGTCTTCGAAAACTAGGCTCTTTCTGGCATCTGTGGCTTCATGGCTGCCAATCTCTATGCTCGCTCCATTTTTGGGGAGGATGCCCTGGCAAATGTCAGCATTGAGAAACCCATCCACCTGGGTCCAGACGCCCCAGTCAACGGTCACATTCGCATCCGGGCCAAAAGCCAGGTAAGCTGCTCATAATGCTCCTGTGCCCTTTTCGCTTCCCCACGAAAAAAATGTATACATTTTTAAAAGTTAGATTCCTTATACAGTTGCTGACATAAGAGGCAAAGACGTATGATAATGTTATGAATGAATAAAACATGGATTTACCTTTGAATAGAAGAAATTCAAGGGTATTTCAAGGGGTTTCCATCATTCTGCCTGGTACATTAAGAATTCTTACAAACATTACCTGCTGTATCACTAATTCTTCCATATTTTTCCTCATAGGGTATGGCCTTGAGCCTGGGTGACAAGATTAATCTCTCCCAGAAGAAAACTGTCTCATAAAGCTCTAAGGCCTCTTTAGCGAAAGGGTAGGATTCACCTGGAAGCACTGTGGTTATCTTTATTTCCTCTATCCTCTATCACATGTCTCCTTTCTCTCCTGACCCCTGTACACACAGTGCTTTGTTGCCAGGCTAAATAATCCTGTGAAATATGCGTAAGGGAGTTCAACGTTCAGCGTTTCTACAACAGGATGTTCTTGAAAGATTGTGTTCTCATTAATCTGTAATCTATAAACATTGTTTCATAAAACCAGTACATCTATTTCAATAAACATTGCTCCACATAGACCATCACAGTACTTTGCTGAATTCCTTCAATCCATGTAGTTCTGTCATGTGGTCCTTGTCTTTGCAGTCTTTGTTTATGAACGATGTTGCCAAATTTACTGTTGCCTTTTTTATGAATGTGCCACCCATAAGGAGCCAGCTAACATCTCTGCCCCATAACCACAGTTGACACAACAAAGGATGTCTTCACTTGGGCAAAGTCTGGAGGATTTAGTTAAGGTCACATGCACTTCAGATGACTAGGTTTTACACAAGTTGTGTTAAAGCATAGCTCGCTTGCATTCTAGAGAAAGAAACTGTGTGGGCCTCATTCTGGAGCAAGATTGCTACATGCAACACTACACTTGGCTATTGGGCATGACCTGTGCATTTGCTGTGAAGGCAGATTTAATGTAAATATTATATTAAAGTAATGGAGAGAGAAAACTGCTGGTACCACTGTCTATATACACCGATCAGGCATGACTACCTCCTTGTTTCTACACTCGTCCATTTTATCAGCTCCACTTACTATATAGGTGCACTTTGTAGTTCTCCCCCCTTTTACCCTGTTCTTCACTGGTCAGGACCCCCATGGATCCTCACAGAGCAGGTACTATATGGATCATTCTCAGCACTGCAGTGACTGACGTGGTGGTGTGTTAGTGTGTGTTGTGCTGGTACGAGTGGATCAGACACAGCACTCCCTGTCTGCTCTGTTAGACACTCCTACCTTGTCAGTCCACTTTGTAGACGTAAAGTCAGAGACGATAGCTCATCTGCTGCTGCACAGTTTGTGCTGGTCATCCCACAAGACGCTGTTGGCTGGATATTTTTGGTTGGTGGACTATTCTCAGTCCAGCAGCGACACTGAGGTTTTTAAAAACTCCAGCAGCACTGCTGTGTCTGATCCACTCTTACCAGCGCAACACACACTAACACACCACCACCACCACCACGTCAGTGTTACTGTAGTGCTGAGAATGATCCACCACCCAAATAGTACCTGCTCTGTGAGGGTCTATGGGGGTCCCAAAACAACATGTGGACATTTTCCCATTATTCCATTTTTGTTTTTGTAGCATTATTTTATTAACAGGTGGTAGGTGGGTTTAGAAACCTTTCAGTGGTCACTGACACGCAGCTTCGCAAAGTGGAAATCATGTAGCTCTTCACTGAAGATCATAGCATTATTTACTAATGAATGAATTAAGATTCCATTTGCATAATGATCAGCTCTGTTTGCACTGAGTACTGTATTTATTGAGATCCAGTGCCAGAAGTGGGTGGGAAGAGAGAGTGCTTTATCTGAGACACACTGTTCACTAAAGGCCCTGTGCCACACAGGTCATTTAACTGTTACTGTTAATTTCACAATCACGGCAGATTGATTATTTGAACTCTTATCACTTATTCACTGCAAAGGCCTCCAACATAAACATATCTTGTGCATATTAACAAAACATGGCATGGGAAACGAGAATATAAGAACAGTGTTCCTGAATGTGTATATAAATAGTGTGTAGGTGTGAGTGATAAACACCAACCAACCACTAAGTGCACCTACAGACTGTAGTCCATCTGTTTCTCTGATACTTTGTTAGCCCTCTTTTACCCTGTTCTTCACTGGTCAGGACCCCCATGGACCCTCACAGAGCAGGTACTATTTGGCTGGTGGATCATTCTCAGCACTGCAGTAACATTGATGTGGTGGTGGTGTGTTAGTGTGTGTTGCGCTGGTCTGAGTGGATCAGACACAGCAGTGCTGCTGAAGTTTTTAAACACCTCAGTGTCGCTGCTGGACTGAGAATAGTCCACCAACCAAAAATATCCAGCAACAGTGTCCTGTGACCACTGATGAAGGATGAGAGAATGACCAAAACAAACTGTGCAGCAGTAGATGAGCTATCATCTCTGACCGACAAGGTAGGAGTGTCTAATAAGGTTTGTCACATTTGGATCAAGAATAAAAATAAAGAATACAAATATTTAACTGGCTCTAAAAGAGATTTGTTAAAGTTCATTTATGAAGCACGGAGGACAGGAGCTTCAATCACAAAGACTAGCTCTAACTAACTAGTGTTTCAGTGAACAAACGGTCATCTGCATTGAAGTGTCTGGGAAATGCATCAATAAATAAGACTGAAAATTGTGGTTGAAAGCACAAATTTAGAAGAGCAACCATTTGTAGTGTCAGCAAGAACAGCACATCTATGAGGGTTTTGCTTTGCCTTTATGGACATTTGAGCAGTCGGGTCTGAGAGTTTTCTTGTCTTCCACAGTTACACTTAACCTCCATTTCTTAATGACATTTTACACTGTGGACATTATGAACTGGAAGCGTTCTAATGTCTTTCTGTCAGCTGTCTAAAACAGTTTAGCTCCACCCACAAATTTTGACGCCATTTCTTTCAGAGTGCACTGCTTATTAAATAAGGCACAATACAATGCATCCATTCAGAGCTTTTACATATTTACATACAGTGAGCAAAACACCTTCAGGCGTTCAGGGGGTCCCATGATGGCTGACTACTTCAGATTTGGCTGGCTGCTAATTCACCCACCATAGCAGCACTAATGTTAGCTTCAGCATCTTCAGTATGAGAAATGAGGAATAATTCGCCCTTTCCACTAGTCTCTTGGGAAATTGGGCAAGTTTTCAGAATTAATGATATGCTGCAGCACATTAGAATGTTTTTCAGAGGAATGCCGAGCATAGTTAGTTGCTAGGCTGTAAAAGACCAACTGGGTGAACCAATTTCCAACAGCGTCACCAGGCAGAGCAGCTGCAGCTCTAGTTAGTTAAGAATATCAAGACAGACGCTGATTGTGGGTGAAATAGATAAACAGTGAATTATGCCTGAACTTGCATTTGGGCGTCTGCTTTTTCTCAACGGTCAGCATAAAGCCACAATATGTTTATTTTCTGGATTTTGATTTTGAAACATTAATGGGGTCCAAGTGGTCAATTAGGAGACCCTAGACACTTAGGACCCCCTGTATTTTGCACCTTGTTTACATAAATCATTTAAACATACATCATTTACATGTATCAGTCTTAAAGGCACAATTAGAAAAAACAGCCTGTTTAATTCTAAAGGATAATGAGAGCTTGAAAAATTAGTTATGACTATTTTTGGTACATAACTGCAGTGCTGGATGACTCACACAAACTATGTACTTGAGTTAAAGTAAAGATACTCAAGATAAAATATTACTCCACTAAAAGTAGAAGTCCCTCCCTTTAGACCTCCACTTGAGTAAAAGTACTAAAGTATTTACCTTCAAATGTACTTAAGTATCAAAAGTAAAAGTACTAAAAGATTAATTATGGCTCTGATGTCCTGTTATCATTTTTATAACAAAAGTGAGGCCCTTTTAACTTTGTGCTCTTGTTTGAACAGTTCGCTCCCCCTTTCCTTCCTCCTAAAGGCTAGATCTACGCTGTGGTGGACGAAGTACACAAACCATGTACTTGAGTTAAAGTAGAGAGGTAAAATATTACTCCAGTAAAGTAGAAGTTCCTCCATTTAGACCTTCACTTAAGTAAAAGTACTGAAGTATTTACCTTCAAATGTACTTAAGTATCAAAAGTAAAAGTACTAAAAGACTGGCTTCATGAACTCATTTTAGGTGAAAATCCTCCAGTGTCTCTCTTGGTAAACCAGTCTTTTGATAGAATGTTATTAATTAGTGTTGCTGATGTTTATTAAAATGATCATAAGCACAAAACACTGAAGGCAAACAGTTTCCATCAGGTAGAACCGAGTGGCTCTGAAATCACTTTTTACAAACAAGCAAAGTTTCAGTTTAACATTTATTTACAACTTACTTACAAGTTTAAGTTTAATAAAAACTGGCTTTAAACTCAGGATCACAAATGAGTTTCCTTTACTATATTGATCTGTAGGTCTCTGTTCATAAACATAAACCAGCCCAAACTAATTTACTATAAAATGAAATGGTGTTTGTATAAATTCAGTCACGACTGCATATGTGAACATATTTCTATATTGTGCTCTATTTACACAAAGTTAGGTTAGTTCATCATTTATGTTGAATAGACTGTCCCAAAATTTTATGCTGCTGCTCTGATGTTGAACCACGTGCTGCACTGGGTCGGTATGACCAACAGGTCAAAACAAGCTCAAAACAAAGTGATTGCTGTGCCCTGATTGGTGCTCTTGCTTTGCGTTTCTTTCGTTTTGACATGTTACATTTTTATACACACAGGAACCAAAAGCAACGACAGATTTCTCAAAATGTAGTGGAGGAAAAAGTCAGATATTAGACTTTGAAATGTAGTGGAGTGAAAGTAAAAAGTCACCCACAATGGAAAAATTTCAGTACAGATACACATTTACTCAGTTTACATTTTTTACATTTTACATTTACAGCATTTAGCAGATGCTCTTATCCAGAGCGACTTACAAGAAGTGCTTTGTCTACTAGAGATAGTATCTTTGCTACTTACTGATTACAGGTTAGAGAAGAGACAGTCCTGAGCTCAAATACTGCTAGAAACAAAAGTCACTGTAGACACCCAGAGAAAAAGGAACAGAGTTGAACACAGAACTCTGAGCCATACAATGCAATACAATACAATAAACTACAATACACAGTGCAATACAATAAAATATAAAAAGTGCAGCACAATATATTACAATCAATACTTAATTCAATGCTCATTTAAGTGCTGTGTGAAGAGATGTGTCTTCAGTCTGCGTTTGAAGACAGCAGGAGACTCTACTGTTCAGACAGTCAGTGGGAGTTCATTCCACCACTTGGGTGCCAGTACAGAGAACATTCTCGACGCTTGTCTTCCACGCGCCCTTGAAGGATGGCGGGTCAAGCCAAGCTGTACTCGAAGCTCGGAGGGCTCGTAGTACAGTCCGATATTTCACCATTGGCATCAAGTAGGTAGGGGCTGGTCCGTTTTTGGCTTTGTAGGGTTTTAAATCTGATGCGTGCAGCTACAGGAAGCTAGTGAATGGAGCGCAGCAGTGAGGTGACGTGGCTGAACTGATGACGTGGCTGGAGATTGAAGACAAGCCATGCTGCCGCACTCTGGATGAGTTGCAGAGGCTTGATGGTCTGCATGGAAAGACCAGCCAAGAGCGAGTTGCAGGAGTCAAGCCTAGAGATGACAAGAGACTGCACTAGCACCTGGGCGGCCTCTACTGTCCAGCACTGCTTAACATCACATAAACGTCATAAACGGAGCTCAGGAAATAAAATAAAGTACAAGAAAAATGTGAACTACATTTTTTTATTCTCATGCTAATTCTGCCAATAGCAGTCAAGCAGCAAATAGGTGCAAATATTAGAGTCAGTCACCATCTGGAGAAGACCACATGGTTGCAAGAGCAGGTAAACATCAGGCTTGGAGGAATCTTCTCACCTAGATGACTAGTAAATGTATATGATGGTGTTTGAGAAAATGTCCACATTCACATTGCGATGGGTGGTTAAAAAATGCCTTTACAAGTGACCAACTGAGAACCAACTGCGCAGGTCTAAAAATTTGGTTCAGTTGATTTGGATCAGTTCAGTTCTGATGATGTATATGAAGCTAGATTTGTTTGCGTACAACCGGATTCTGCTCCCCTTCCTTTCCTGCAGACACAGTTTTAGATTAAGTGAATGAATGAAACTGGTATCATCCGTCTTCTTGGAGGCGTCACAGGCGTTCAGCTGTTCTCTTTCTCCGGCTCTCACTACACTGTGTGTACAATTATTAGGCAAGTGAGTATTTTGACCATATTATCATTTAAGGCATATTTTCTAACTCCAAGCTGGATAAACTTGAATGCTTAATGGATTTAAGCATAGCAGGTGATGTGTATCTGTGTAATGAGGGAGGGTGTGGCCTAAGGAGGTCAACACGCTATATCAAGGTGTGCATAATTATTAGGCAGCTTTTTCTTTAGGCAAAATGGGCCAAAAAAGAGATTGAACTGACTATGAAAAGTTAAAAATTACCAAAAGTCTCTCAGAGGGATGCAGAGCTCTTGAAATTGCTAAGATATTGGGGAGTGATTACAGAACCATCAAACGTTTTGTTGCAAATAGTCAACAGGGTCGCAAGAAACGTGCTGAGAAAAAAAGATGCAAAATAACTGCAGAGGATTTGAGAAGAATCAAGCATGAAGCTACCAGGAACCCATTATCTTCCAGTTCTGTCATATTCCAGAACTGCAACCTAGCTGGAGTACCAAGAAGTACAAGATGTTCAGCGCTCAGAGACGTGGCCAAGGTTAGGAAGGCTGAAACCCACCACTGAACAAGACACATAAGCTGAAGTGTCTAGACTGGTCCAAGAAGAATCTGAAGACAGATTTTTCAATGGTTTTATGGACTGATTAAATGAGAGTGACTCTTGATGGACCAGATGGACGGGCCCGTGGCTGGATCAGTAACGGGACAGAGCTCCACTTCAAGTCAGACACCAGCAAGGTGGAGGTGGGGTACAGGTATGGGCTGGTATTATTAAAGATGAGCTGGTTGGACCTTTTCGGGTTGAAGATGGGCTCAAAATCAACTCCCAAGCCTACTGCCAGTTTTTAGAAGACGCTTTCTTTAAGCAGTGGTACAGGAAGAATCTGCATCTTTCAAAAAGACGTTTCAAAAAGTTGATCATCAACAGATCAAGAAACTGACAGACTCCATGAATGGAAGGTTATCACTGTTATTGAAAAGAAGGGTGGCTATATTAGTCACTATTTTTTTTTTTTCTCAGAAATGTTCATTGGAAAGCTTTGAGTTGTTTGTTTATAATTCTCACTTGAACAGATGAAGAAAAAAGTGAGATGGAAAAATGTGTGTTTTTCATTTAGCTGCATAATAATAATAATAATAATAATAATAATAGTTGCCCAATAATTGTGCACATACAGATATTCTCCTAAGAAAGCCAAAACCTCACTTTATTTTTCTTAAACATTCATGTTTGAGGTTTATTAACATTTTGGATTAACTGAGAGCGCTGTTGTTGGTCATTAATAAAAATAATCCTCAAAAATAAGACTTGCCTAATAATTGTGCACACAGTGCATTTTGAGTGTTCCCTCTGGACCCGAACTGGACAGAGTGGAAGGAAGATTCATCCAGCATGCCGGTTAATGAGTTGAAGGAAAATCTGACCAGCGCAGTGTTAGCAATCATAACTCACAATATCAACATGACACATTATTGATCTTGGAAAAATGTAATCATGTGCAGGAGATGGAAAAAATTACGTTTCATATGTTATGAGAATTTCCCAATAAAATCCTACGGCTTTAAAAAGTGAATTATCTCTGCTGTATTATTTGTTATGTAATGCACCATGTAATGCAGTGAAAATCTATAAAGCAATAAACACTGTTTAACAGGTTTAACACTGAGTTTTTAAGGGTGTCTTGAGAAAATTCCTGCAGAATGTAATAAAGAAAAGGAGAGGATTAAAGTTTATATCTGTAATTTTAACTAAAAGCTCTAGAACTATAATCTCTATAGTCATATGCAAAAGTTTGTGTGCTCCTGGTCAAGTAACATGTTTTGCTGATTTTCTAAGTGAAAATAAGATGCACTTCCTCTACAGACTGCAATGCACGGTTACTGTTTATTTGCTGAATTTGACATTGGGATAAAATAATGAAATAAAATGTAGCCTGTGCAAAAGTTATGGCATATTTTAGAATTAGAATCTCAAGCAAGCTTTATTGGCCAGGTTTGCTTACATATAAAAGGAGTTTGGTTTTGGTTACAGGAGTAACCAAAGTATCAGACAGATGTTTACATGTAGTGAATAAAATAAAATTAAAAGTTTATTAAAATAAGATAAAACTTGCATTCCTACCATCACTCACTCAGACGCACACAGTCATGCCTGTAAACATTACAACGTGCAAAGTATGGGTCTAAATTGTTGAGTTGAGTGCAGCAGCAGTTAAAGGGTGTATAGTGGCAAACAAGGGATCAGTGAGTTTATACGTTTTCAATGTGTTCAACTCAAAATCTGCAGACAAAATCATTAAAAAAAAAACATGAGAACTTTTGCATTCAGTGTATTTTATTGTCCTGGACAACATGTGCTGGAAAGAACCCCAGTTTGTAGTTCTCCTCCACCAGGGCTGCACAGGGTCCCAGTGAATGTTGGATGTAATGCAGGACTTGAGTTAATTGAAATTCCTCAAATTCCTCTGGGGCTCCATCCAGGAGTGGGAGTCAATAAGAATTTGTTATTTCTGCAACCCAAAAGTGATGGCATGCAGAGGCGGCTTGGGCAAGCCAAAGGAAAGAAAGCATATAAATCACACTCAACGCAGCATACAGAGCATTCCTATACCTGAAAAAAGGCATGGCTGTCTGGGGTCACCAGGACTGACGTCAGCCTCATTGTGAAACGCTATCAAGAGGGACTTGAGTACTGATCTGCTTTCATACTTGGCTGAGACTTGGAGAGGTCATGTTCTGGGTGACTCAATGAACCTGACGGAGCTTTGGGTCCATTAGCTGGGCCCAGCCCTCACATGTTGGGCCATTATGGGAGAGGAATCGATTCTGGGACTTGTTAATGACCAGTGGGTGTGAAGTCAGTGTTCCGCAGCTGTGAAAACAGACAGCGCTGTGGACATCACACACCAGGCCCGCCCTCGCATCTCTGTTCCTCTGCTCTGCTCTGCATTTGTACGTGCTCTGATAATGGAATAATGATGAGCTGGAGTAGCTCAAACCATACTCAAGTAAAAGCCTTCAATACAATAATGACTCAAATAGAGGAAACAAATCTACTGATACTGAGTTTTCTGTCGAACTGCACTTTAGTTTAGTTTAGTTTATTTTTAGGATCCTCAATAGCTGCTACTGTGATAGCCACTATTCTTCCAGGGGTCCAGTAGATTATTTCATACATAACAATAGTGCGGTAACAATTAACAATACAATTCATACAAAACACAAGAGTAAAAAATCAAGAGAAACAAACAAAAAAAAGACAGAGAGAAAAAGAAAAGGAACTGAAAAATAAAAAGTAGACAATGTAACCATAACACAAGAAAGACGACTGAAAACTAAAAAATCACACTGAAGAAAAAACTTCAGTTCACTATATTCTGGTAAATATATACACTATTATTTCCAAAACTATTCGCTTCACACGCATATGAACTTGAGTGACATCCCATTCTTAATCCATAAGGTTTAATATGATGTCGGCGCTTCTCTCTTCTGGGAAGGCTTTCCATAGGGTTAAGAGAGTGTTTATGGGAATTTTTGACCGTTCTTCCAGAAGTGCATTTGTGAGGTCAGACACTGCTGTTGGACGAGAAGGCCTGGCTCACAGCCTCCACGCTAATTCATCCCAAAGGTGTTCTGTCGGGTTGAGGTCAGGACTCAACATTGTGCAGGTCAGTCAAGTTCTTTAACACCAAACTCGCTCATCCATGTCTTTATGGACCTTGCTTTCTGCACTGGTGCACTGTCATGTTGGAACAGGAAGGAGGCATTGACTCTGCAGAAAGTTGCCGACCTCTGCACACTATGTGCCTCAGCATCCACTGACCCTGCGCTGTCATTTTACGTGAGTTGCTGTCGTTCCCAATCATTTCCACTTTGTTATAATCCCACTGACAGTTGACTGTGGAATGTTTAGTATTGAGGAAATTTCACAACTGGACTTGTTGCACAGGTGGCGTCCGATCACGGTACCACGCTGGAATTCACTGAGCTCCTGAGAGTGACCCATTCTTTCACTAATGTTTGTAGAAGCAGTCTTCAGGCCAAGGGGCTTGGTTTTATACACATGTGGCCATGGAAGTGATTGGAACACCTGAATTCAGTGATTTGGATGGGTGAATGAATAATTTTGGCAATATAGTGTACATTCCTGCCACCTCCACCACAATGTTGTTCCAGCTGTTCCAGGACTGATCTACTTAACTGATCTCTAAATTTGTTAAATATTTTTTTAAAGTTTATTATCAGTTTTTTAAACATTACCCTCAGTTTTAAGTACTGGCCCTGTAGCACGAAGGTTGCCGGTTCGATCCCCAGTGCCGATCGTCCATGACTGAGGTGTCCTTGAACAAGACACCTAACCCCCAGCTCCGGGCAAGTGTGCTCACTGCCCCCTAGTGTGTGTGTATTCACTAGTGTGTGTGTGGTGTTTTACTTCACGGATGGGTTAAATGCGGAGGTGGAATTTCCCCGTTTGTGGGATTAAAAAAGTATCACTTAACTTTTTGTGCTAAAATAAAATGATAACAATTCAGAGTCAGAGCGTAGCAGGTACTGTCACCGACAGAACACAATGAAATTAAAAACAGAAAAGGAATTCTTCACTATTATGATTTGAAAATAGAAGCCTATCCACATTTTGGTTGAGTATTTGGATACTGAGTAACTGAAACCAGTTACTAGTAAAGGTAATGATCAATAATCAATGATGATTCAATAAAGCACTGAAAAAAACGAACATTTAAAATAGGGGCTGCCAAATGATGTCCTACAGGCTCCTGCCTGAACTTACTATAAACTGTCAGATACACTGGTCAGGCATAACATTATGGCCACCTCCCTGTTTCTACATTCACTGTCCATTTTAGCAGCTCCACTTACTGTATAGGTGCACTTTGTAGTTCTACAGTTACAGACTGTACTCCATCTGTTTCTCTGATACTTTGTTAGCCCCCTTTTACCCTGTTCTTCAGTGATCAGGACCCCGATGGACCCTCATAGAGCAGGTACTATTTGAGTGGTGGGTCATTCTCAGCACCTCAGTGTCGCTGCTGGACTGAGAATAGTCCACCAGCCAAAAATATCCAGCCAACAGCGTTCTGTGGGCAGCGTCCTGTGACCACTGATGAACAAACTGTGCAGCAGCAGATGAGCTATCATCTCTGACTTTACATCTATAAAGTGGACCGACAAGGTAGGAGTGTCTAATAGAGTGGACAGAGTGGACACAGTGTTTAAAAACTCCAGCAGAATGATAATCAAAATGATTGATCCATAGAGTGACAGGAGTGAGTGGAGCTCCGGTGCCAGTACAGCAACCGAGACCCCAACATGTTATGGCAGCCCCCCTACAGTACAGCAGCCCACTCTCCTCATTATAATAGCCACTGTATTATAACTTTATTCTCTAAATATTACAACTTATTTCTCAAAGTCTGCTATTGGTAGTTTGCCAAATTCCTACATATTTTAGCCACTAACACTTATCACAACGATTATCTTAGTAGTTTCTGCTGCTGAACAGCTTTACCTCATGTCTCACACAGATTCAAAGTCTGACTTCTACTGGTAAAAGCTTACCTTGTTAGTTTGTGTACCTTAAGGATGATTCGTGATACCATATCATTTGAAATAATTTCTCATAATCACATAAATGTAATGACTTTTGTTCGCCTCTAGGTCTTCTGACTTTCAATTTCTTCGTCTTACATCAGCAAGAGCGGACAAATAATTTTAATCAATGTTTCATCTCCTTTTCCTGCCATCCTCACTGTGCCCTTATTCATCAATCATCATCATCATCATCGTTGAATCTAATCACAAAATGAGTGGACGCAAACTACTAAAACTAAACTAAAAGAATTCCTCAACCGGCTGCTCTGCCATCATGGCCATACTGTGGGACTGCATAGGCCTCAGACCATTTTGTGAAATAATCGAAGGCCACAAGGATGCAGCAGATCCCAGCTTCGGTGGCAAGGAAGGAGCCCATAATGTCCATTGATACACCAGAGTGGAGAGACTGAAGCAGGGTGCCATACACTGATCACAACAGTTCACATATGCACATACAGTTCCACATCTTTGCAGTAGTCTGCCTAGTAGAGCCTCTGCCAGAACCATTTCAGTGTCTTGCCATGCCAAAGTGCCTACACCCGCTGATCCATGCATCATGTCCTACACCGTCTTCTGCAGACTGCACGGCAACAGCAGCTGACACTCAAACTTCCCAGACCCCAGCTCCTATCCAGAGGCTATCGAAGCCTGCAAAGAGCCTTAAAAGAACCTTAGTGGTGAACTCTTGTGGCGTAACATTCGATCATAAGTTCAGCAATGTGTGATCAGGATGAAGTGTGGAAATGGCTTAGCCTTGTAATGACAGCCAACAGCTTTCTCCTTATCATGCAGTAGTTGCATTCTGACTCACTAAAGCACCGACTGTAGTAGATGAGTCTCTTAGTTGCGTCCTGTGAAAGGACGGTGCCAATGCCCTTAGCATACCCCTAGGAAATGCCAGCACATGTGCCTCACATAGCCAAGCAGGGAGAGCAGCATATGCATGCTCACCATTGTAGTCCCACTCCTTGATTTGTAACAGCATTGGGCCACCAACAGTCCACACAGTAATGGCAGCTGTCATCCTTTTTCATTGCCAAGATCACCGGCACTGCCCAGGGGCTGCCCGACAGCTTGATCATTCCCGATGCTACCATCTCCCTCACTTTCTGCTCCATAGCCTCTTTGTTAGCCAACAGAGGCCAGGGGCCTGGAGCTGCAAAGATGTTGTTATAACAATGCAAGGGATCCCACAGCCACTGTTTCTGCCCTTCTGTTAAGCTCACCCCACTCCACTGCCACAACTCATGCACCGTTTCCAGTGTCATGCAAACCTCGACCTTACTTGCCGCTGCTGCCATACGTGCCTTCTGCTTTCTCTGTAGTTTACTGCGTTGTCAACACTGATGAGGGTGCTGCTTACGTGTGGTACCCATGACCTTCATAAAGTAGCACTGACTGCTGTGGCTTCCCCTTTTCCTGCACTGCCAGCACACCACCGCCACTTGCTTGGGGGCTGGTTGGCATGTGAACTACTCGTGCTCCTCCACCATGTAGCACTGTGCTGCTCGCCATGGAGTCTTTATGATGAGGATGAGTTCCACCTTATCTCTCTAAGCAGCACCTGCTTGAAGGCTTGCCAGGTGCGGCAAACTGAATGTGTCATCTCACATCAGCAGTGTATTCAGGAAGGGTTCTAATGCTAATCTTCCTGTGCAGCCCCTTGAACACCAGGTATGCTTGTCGAACCATTGTGCTCAGCTCCGTCACCAGCATGCTTATCTGTTCTCCCTTTAGCCTTTGCCTCTCTAGGAGCAGTCACCTGACCGACAATGCCACCAGCACTTACCTGAAACTGGATGACTGTGGTCAACAACACTGGGTCATCATGTTGGTCCCATGGCAGACCGAAAAGCACCTGTAGTGCTTTCTCAGCCAAAGCTAAACACAGGTGCATTGTGGTGATGGCTAGTGACCAGCCATGATGCTGGGCAAGCATGTGCATCTGTGTGGAGTATGGCACCCAGACTCCAGTCTGACTCGCTGCCAAGCCTCACCCTGCTGTTTCTGTGTTCCCCAGCCTCACTCTCTGCTGGCTGGACCCATCCAGGAGTGAGCAGGTGTGACACTCAGTACCCCCTTTTTCCAGGCTATGTCTTAGAAGTTAAGAGGGTGGGGCTTATGTTAGACATACACCCCTGCTTATTGCTTTTTTTGTTGTCACTCACAAACATGGTTCCCACAGATTCTAAACGTCTTATGAAAGATTTTAAAATTTAAATCTCTTACTGAAAATGTCTTATTTTCACTTTTTTTAACTAATTCTGAAAAGTTGGCCCACCAAAACCATAAAGCTGACTCTGTGGGGAGAAACAGACCACTGATAAAGGACTAAAAAATTATGCACAGTGCGTAGACAGTGCAATCTGGAAGTGTATCTCCATTAATTC
This sequence comes from Pygocentrus nattereri, assembly GCF_015220715.1. Classification (NCBI taxonomy): domain Eukaryota; kingdom Metazoa; phylum Chordata; class Actinopteri; order Characiformes; family Serrasalmidae; genus Pygocentrus; species Pygocentrus nattereri. The sequence goes on from NC_051225.1 coordinate 16,351,779, forward strand.
AATTATTCAAGGCAATATTAATAAAGGTTTTATTTATTGTTTATCTATATTTATTTGATCAATATTTCAGGTTGTTGTGCAGTGGAAATTGTATTATTTGTTTATTTGTTGAGCTCTGTAAAAGGTGTTAAAAAGCATTGAATTTGATTTTTAAAATTGTACATTACTACAGTTTAGGAGTTGATATTTTTGGGGCTTATTTTTGATCAAAAATTGGATTGAACCTCAATGTTAGGATTGAAAATCATATAGAATCTAATGGATCACGGATCTGCAGACACATGGACAAACTGACTAACTTGCTGAAGACATGTCTATAAATGCATTGTGCTGTCAAACAGGTTCTGTTATTTAGAAAAAAAAATCTGTTTCCTGGGTTTAGTCCTAGATAATTCCTTGCCAGTTTAGTAGCTTGCTATCCAGTCACACAACCAATGACCCGAAGTCTAGAAGAGCAAAGGTCAACACAGGCCTGTGGTGCACATGAACCCTACCATCACATCTACCCATGCAGCACTACAGAGCAGCTCAACATGCCGTTAGAAGAACACTGAGGGGATCTACTTTGCCTTGCAAACATTCAGGTGCCTGACTGGCTAGACTGGCTATGAATCATCAGTGAGCAGTTTTGGACAACAACACCACTGTAACAAGGTATTATTTAGGTGGTTGACCATTTTCAGCACAGCAGCGATGCTGACATGGTAGCTGCAGAGACATGCGTGGGATGCTGGTATTAGTGCATCAGGCTGCAAAAGATGTTTTGTACATGCACTATATTTCCAAAAGTATTCACTCATCCATCCAAATCATTGAATTCAGGTGTTCCAATCACTTTCATGGCCACAGACCCAAACCCAAAGCCCCTAGGCCTGCAGACTGCTTCTACAAACATTAGTGAATGGGTCGCTCTCAGGAGCTCAGTGAATTCCAGCGTGGTACCGTGATCGGACGCCACCTGTGCAACCTGTGCAAAGTCCAGTCGTGAAATTTTCTCACTACTAAACACTCCACAGTCAACTGTCAGTGGGATTATAACAAAGTGGAAGCAATTGGGAACAACAGCAACTAAGCCACGGAGTGGTCAGCCACGTAAAATGACATAGCGGGGGTCAGCGGATGCTGAGGCGCATAGTGCGCAGAGGTCGCCAACTTCCGTCACTACAGACCTCCAAACTTCATGTGGCCTTCAGAATAGCTCAGGAACAACATACAGAGCTTCATAGAATGGGTTTCCATGGCCGAGCAGGTGCATGCAAGCCTTACATCACCAAGGGCAAAGCGAAGCGTGGAATGCAGTGGTGTAAAGTGCCGCCACTGGACTCTAGAGCAATGAAGACATGTTTTCTGGATTGACCAATCATGCTTCTCCGTTTGGCAATCCGATGGACAAGTCTGGTTTGGTAGTTGACAGGAGAACGGTACTTGTCTGACTACATTGTGCTGCGTGTAAAGTTTAGTGGAGGGGGGATTATGGTGTGGGGTTGTTTTTCAGGAGTTAGGCTCAGCCCCTTTCCACCACCCAAAAACATACAGCCAAGAAACATTACATAATCATAAAGAATCCCTAAGGCACTCAAAAAATCCTCACTGCCATTAGCTGATCTAGAGGCTAATAAATATGTCTGTGGTGCTAGCTAGCATTAGTGATATAGCACTAACCACATTTGGTCATTATGTTTTTCGGCTAGGCAGCAAATAAAAAATCAAACCAAAATACCCCTGAAAGCACCTGTAGCCTCTTAAAATTTACTTCCACCTTCAACATCTGCAGAAGGGGGTTTCCTATTCTTTAAACCAGGAAATCTCACTTCAGAGACTCCTGCTGTAAGAGGTGAGTGCACATGTTTACCACAGATGCAGCAATGGTTAGATTTTTTATTTTGGTTGGAGTGCCCCTTTAATAGCTGAGTGACAAATGAAGGGTGCAGCACAACATTAAAACACATCCTATTCATTTATTTCTATATCAGCCTGGAATCATGAACACAGTTCATATCAGCTTCATAGTATTGCATTTACAAATATGGGTGAAAAGACCCCCGTTTTCAAATAGAAATATTGATATTTAAATGTAATAATGACTCCATTACAAGTAAAAGTAGCTATTAAAACACTTTCTTCTCTTTCTGGGCTCCTTCTGGTCTCAAATAAAGAGCTCAGGCTCGAAAGTGAGAGGTGTGAGAAGCAGGAAAGCAGCCCAGGTGCTGAACCAAAAGAACAGAATGAAAATAAACCCAAAAAAGAAATTGGGAACTGAACATGAAGATGATGAAAAGTAAACTCCTTCCCTCACATACTGGAGTACAAGTGAAAGTAGCATTTGAAAACAGTGAGAAAGGTACAAATCTAGGAGTGCAGGACATCATGGTCATCAAGCACTTTCACAACACACGACAGGTAGCAGGATTTTCTGAGGTTTTGTTGGAACAGAAAAAAGCACAAAACAGTGCAACATTTACAAACTACTGTCAAAAAAAGGCTTTGAATATAATGATTTCTATTTAACATTTCTCATTATGCTTCCTGTGTAATGATACATGCACTACTGATCACATCTACAGAATGCTCAGAGAAGCAAACTGTGATGCAATTAATCATGGTTCATCACATTTATCAAGTTTTAGGCCAAACAAAGCAATAAAACAAACAAAAGCAGTAAAACTATTTTAACTATTTCATGTCAAAGGCCCAGTTGACATTTCACCCCGACCACTGAGCCCTTAGCCCTCTGTTTTGCACGTTCTCATCTAGGGGTAGAGTGTCCCGATTCTCTTTGAGATAGAGGGGGAGGGTGAAGTGTTGGGGCTACATGACCCTCCAAACTGAGGTTTTTCAGAGGCTCCTAACAGAGAGATATGAGAAAAACAGAAAAAACGGCGAGACGGAGCACAGGAGACCAAAGAAACCCACAAATGTGAGAATTTCAATTTCAATCGTTTCAATGTATTTTGGTCGTTTTATTCGTAACAAGCATTAAAAATGACTATTATCATGCTAACGTCTTGGTAGCTAGGTAGCTAACTTTCCTGTTCCACCTTAAATAATCCAGCAGTTCTGACACCTGAAGCGCCAGAATGTAACTGCTGCACCATTTAAGGTGGAATGGGGAAATTCGAACGGGAATCTGGAGAACATCTGACCTCAGCTTCATATCACAATTCATATCTTCATATGAAGAATTAGTGGGGGGTAATAATAAATAATTGACCCTCTTTGAAGGCACATGATGCCCTAAATGTAACTAAAGCCCAGCAGTGAGGAGCTGTACTTTACCCTCCTCTGCTGTCATTGCAGACGGGCAAGGTCGCCTACAGAGCAGCACTAGTAGCTGTTAATAAAGTGATGTTCTTTTTATTTGAGGGCCTATTTCAGAGGAACATCTCAACACTACCCCTTATCACTCAGTTCCAAGGGGTGAGGGTGACATTCGAAAACAAGGGGCAGGGGTAAAAAGAAGAAATGGGACTGGGCCAAAGTCTTCGGACATCTGGTTCCTATCACCACCACTGTGAACTATTCTGAAAGACTACGTTTCTGAGGAACTGAGTATTTCACACCAAACCACTCTAAATCACTTTGCTTATATCACAATTTTTGAATTATACTATTAAATGATAATCAAAATACATAAAATCTCTATATTCACCTTTAATATGGTGATGTTGGGCAGTTCCACCTCACTGAACTTCTGCATGAAATACGTTCATAGAAATCTTCCAATGACGCCATGATTACTGTGTCAATTTCCAATTTTCTTTATTCATTTATTTAATTACATAGAAAAAGTGCTTGCTTCCCACATTTTATGCACATCCTGTTCCCCCTCTAAAAACTAAACATTCCATTTATTATGATATTTACTGGAATTGGAATCATCTTGTTGTTTTCTGCGGAATCATCATGAAACAAATACGTATTCTCACAAAACATCTATTTGACTGCAGGTGTGAAGCCTGACCGTTATATTTTTTTTATTTATGTATATTACATGGTCATTAGTAGTTAGCATGCAACATGTACAACCTGTCAAGTAACCACTCCTTAAATACCCAAATACCCAATTTAACTTTAAATTACTTTAAATGAAAGTAAACTGAAAATGCCTTAAATACTTTAATGAAAACAATTTGATTAAAACAAATTTAAATCAGCTTCACTTCTCCTCTATTTTGTATATATACATACATATTTCTGCACTCATTGTCCACTTTATCAGACCCTCTTACTATATAGGTGCACTTTGTAGTTCTACAGTTACAGACTGTAGTCCATCTGTTTCTCTGATACTTTGTTAGCCCCCTTTTACCCTGTTCTTCAGTGGTCAGGACCCCCATGGACCCTCACAGAGCAGGTACTATTTGGGTGGTGGGTCATTCTCAGCACTGCAGTAACACTGACGTGGTGTTGGTGTGTTAGTGTGTGTTGTGCTGGTCTGAGTGGATCAGACACAGCAGTGCTGCTGGAGTTTTTAAACACCTCAGTGTCACTACTGGACTGAGAATAGCCCACCAACGAAAAATATCCAGCAACAGTGTCCTGTGGACACTGATGAAGGACGAGAGGATGACCAACACAAACTGTGCAGCAGCAGATGAGCCATCGTCTCTGACTTTACTTCTACAAGGTGGACCGACAAGGTAGGAGGGTCTAATAGAGTGGACAGTGAGTGGACAAAGTGTTTAAAACTCCAATTTTCACAAGACACCCTTAAAAACTCAAAGTTAAACCTGTTAAATAGTATGGAGCCCCGCTGGTGACATCCCATATAAATAAAAATAATGTCCACACCTTATTAACACTTGGGAATGAGATCCTAAGGAGTGGCCAGGACTTAGTAAGGCGTGGGAATGAGAATATTAAGTTGTGGCCACACATTAGGAACTCATTCTCCACACCTTAATAAGTCGCGGCCATGACATAATTGTCTTGTTCCCACACCTTACTAAGTCGTGGCCACATGTTATTTTTATTTACACAAGATGTCACCAGCTTTACAATATTTTACAGAGCCCCGCTGATGACATGCTGTATAAATAAAAATAATGCGTGGCCACGATTTAGTAAGGCGTGGGAATGAGATTATTAAGTCGGGGCCACGACTTAGTAAGGCGTGGGAACAAGATTATGCTTTCTAAGTTGTGGCCACGCATTAGGATCTCGTCTCCACGCCTTACTAAGTCATGGCCATGACATAATTATCTTGTTCCCATGCTTTACTAAGTCCTGACCACGCATTATTTTTATATAAACAGGATGTCACCATCTTTACAGATTTTCACTGTTCTCTGTACGAGTTTTACCCCAAAACGCTGTTTGGCGCCTGAGTGCCCGAGGGCGCCCTCTAGCGTCGGCCCCCTGTAACGGCCAGACCTCTCGCTCCTATCTTTCCCCATCTTGCAGCACTGAGAGCTCACAGTGGCTGGTAGCGTGAGAGCAGAAGAGGGCGGACGGACCGAGGCGGCACCAGCGCTGAGTGCACTCCGTGTGATCGTCGCCACTTTCCCTCCGCGGATTATTCGTCGACTCCGTCCTCAGTTTCTCCTTCCGCGCCGCGCTCTCTTCGTCCGAAGGCCTGTCACGCGCGGAGGAGCGGGTGTGCGCTCACTGGTGTTTCACACGGCGGCGTGCGTGTGTGTGTGAGTGTGTTTTCCCCCCATGGCTGGCTGGAAGGACGGCTCCGTGCAGGAGAAGTATCGCCTGGTGGTGGTCGGAGGCGGCGGCGTCGGCAAGTCGGCGCTAACGATCCAGTTCATTCAGGTAAGCGGACGGTCAGGCGTCGCTCTCCATCGTCAGTGTGAGGGAATGCGGGGAGGTGGGGGCCGGAGCTGGAGCCGGAGCTGGAGGTGAAGAAAGGGGAGAAATGGGGGACCCCACGAGCCTAAAACAGAAAGGAAATAAGGTGGGGTGGTGTTCAGGATTTCGGCCGAGGCCTGCCGTCAGTATAACGTTGTTTCTGCTTCCCCACAAAGCCAAAAACCGGTTATCGTAAGTTTGGAGAGGAGCGAACTTTATAGCTATGAACGTGAACTGTCGAGCGCAGAGTTGCCTGTCTGTGGTGGACAGTGTGGAAAGTAGCTGTGCTGAGGTTCAGAAACCAGGCTTCTCGGTTACCTAATGGCAGTGCTGGACGAAGAACACAAACCATGTACTTGAGTTAAAGTAGAGACACCCAAGGTAAAATATTACTCCAGTAAAAGTAGAAGTTCCTCCCTTTAGACCTCCACTTGAGTAAAAGTACTAAAGTATTTACCTTCAAATGTACTTAAGTATCAAAAATAAAAGTACTAAAAGATTAATTATGGCTTTAATGTCCTGTTATCATTTTTATAACAAGACTCACTTCATGAACTTATTTTACTGTATTGATCTGTAGGTCTCTGTTCATAAACATCCATCCATCCATTTTCTAAGCCGCTTCTCCGTCAGGGTCGCGGTGTTCATAAACATAAACCAGCTAAAACTAATTTACTATAAAATGAAATGTTTTTTGTATAAATTCACAAAGTTAGGTTAGTTCATCATTTATGTTGAATAGACTCCCAAAATTTGACGTTGCTGCGCTGATGTTGAACCGTGTGCTGCACTGGGTCGGTATGACCAACAGGTCAAAACTAGCTCAAAACAAAGTGACCGCTGTGCCCTGATTGGTGCTCTTGTTTTGCGCTTCTTTCGTTTTGACATGTTACGTTTTTATACACACATAAACCAAAAGGAACGACAGATTTCTCAAAATGTAGTGGAGGAAAAAGACAGATATTAGACTTTGAAATGTAGTGGAGTGAAAGCAAAAAGTCACCAAAATGGAAAAAACTTCAGTACAGATACATGAAAAACTACTGAAGTACAGAAACTAATTACATTTACTTAGTTACTGTCCACCACTGCCTAATGGTTTGTGATAGTCTGTGGCTCAAGGATCACACAAGACCCAGCTACGATGGCCGTAGGTTTCATAGACAGCGATGACGACACATCTAGCAGAAATGATGCAGAGCAAAGCTGAGTGTTGTCAAAAAGTTACAGCAGTGCCCCCCTCTGTGGTCTGTCTGTGTTTTTAACAGTTGATCTCAGGACTAAAATAAAGAGCTTTCCGAGAAACTCGTGTGTCTCCTGCTGTTTTTAGCCCGAGGCGACTCATCACCAGTGTAAACTTCATTCAGGCGACGCCGAGCCAGTTACACACAAGATATAAAAGGTCTGCAGGCAGTTGTAGCTGCTCCAGCATGCAACACCATTAAGTAGAACTGAGTGGCTCTGAAACAACCCTTTGTAAGCAAACAGAGTTTCGGTTTAAGATTAATTTGCAACTTTAATTTTAATAAAAACTGGCTTTAAACTCAGGATCACAAATGAGTTTCCTTTACTATATTGATCTGTAGGTCTCTGTTCACAAACATAAACTAGGCCAAACTAATTTACTATAACATGAAATGGTGTTTGTAGAAATTCAGAAAAAAAGACCAGTGGTGGACGAAGCACATAAACCATGTACTTAAGTTAAAGTAGAGACACCAGTTTGGAGAGGAGCGAACTTTATAGCTATGAACGTGAACTGTCGAGCGCAGAGTTGCCTGTCTGTGGTGGACAGTGTGGAAAGTAGCTGTGCTGAGGTTCAGAAACCAGGCTTCTCGGTTACCTAATGGCAGTGCTGGACGAAGAACACAAACCATGTACTTGAGTTAAAGTAGAGACACCCAAGGTAAAATATTACTGGAGTAAAAGTAGAAGTTCCTCCATTTAGACCTGCACTTGAGTAAAAGTACTAAAGTATTTACCTTCAAATGTACTTAAGTATCAAAAGTAAAAGTACTAAAAGATTTTGACTCTAAAGTTAAAATAACATTGCTTTATTTTAAAATATAAATAAAATGTAACCCTAACATGTTTTTAAGTGTAATATATCTGTAAACGCTAGGGACACAAAAGTGGACGTTTCTGTAGAATGACCCATGTTCCTAAATAACCATGTTCACGCATTATCCTACCATGAGGCAGCTTTGAGAGGCGGTGAACTCTTCCAAAGTCTGGTTCTTGTAGCCACCGCTGTGAAGAATTCTGATTCATTAAATTTCTCTGGAATGGAGTGTTTCACACTAAACCACTCTGAATGGCGTTCCTACATCTTAACCATGTAATTTTGCAGAAATTTTCTTGAAATCGGTGGAATTCCCCTTTAATGGGAATTACTGTCTGACCTGAACTGTGCTTGTACTTTTTAAAGCTGAACCTCAAGGTTCCACCAGCCTATTTGTCTGTTGACTACATGCTGGGGGTCTTTGAGGAGCTACGACTCGCTGTAGTTGGAGGATTTTGACAGAGCTAATTAAATACATGACATAGAGATGACCAAGCAGGTTACAGGCTCAGAGGTGATTGTGTGTGAGTAGATCATCATTTACGCTCAATTGATTTTAGGTCTAAATGCGGATTAAGGGAGATGATCAAATGCTAAGCTCGGAAGTTCGAAACAAAAATCTAACTTTTGTATCACGGCTCTACTTAATTTGTGCTGAAATGACGGCCTGGACGTCTTTAACCAGAAGAAAATGACTGAGCCATAATCTGTGAACTGCTGAACAATTATGAGTTGTTTCATATTTTTTGACACTGCCACATTGCCTTCATTCTGTTTTGATCTCCTCAACCCTGTTTGTCTTTACTGTAATCAGTTACTGGAGAGCAGTGGTGGACAAAGTACACAAATCATGTACTTGAGTTAAAGTAGAGACACCCAAGGTAAAATATTATTCTAGTAAAAGTAGAAGTTCCTCCCTTTAGACCTCCACTTGAGTAAAAGTACTAAAATATTTACCTTCAAATGTACTTAAGTATTGAAAGTAAAAATACTAAAAGAGTAATTATGACTCTGATGTCCTGTTATCATTTTTATAACAAGACTCACTTCATGAACTTATTTTAGGTGAAAATCCTTCAGTGTCTCTCTTGGTAAACCAGTCTTTTAATAGAATGGCATTAATTAGTGATGCTGATGTTTATTAAAATGATCATAAGCACAAAACACTGAATTCAAACGGTTTCCATCAGGTAGAACCGAATGGCTCTGACATCACTTTTTACAAACAAGCCATATTTCTATATTGTGCTCTATTTACACAAAGTTAGGTTAGTTTATCATTTATGTTGAATAGACTCTCCCAAAATTTTATGCTGCTGCGCTGATGTTGAATCGTGTGCTGCACTGGGTCGGTATGATCAACAGGTCAAAACAAGCTCAAAACAAAGTGACCGCTGTGCCCTGATTGGTGTTCTTGCTTTGCGCTTTCTTTCGTTTTGACATGTTACATTTTTATACACACAGAAACCAAAAGGAAAGACAGATTTCTTAAAATGTAGTGGAGGAAAAAGTCAGATATTAGACTTTGAAATGTAGTGGAGTGAAAGTAAAAAGTCACCAAAATGGAAAAACTTCAGTACAGATACACGGAAAAACTACTGAAGTACAGAAACTAATTACATTTACTTAGTTACTGTCCACCAGTGCTGGAGATGGTGATTCAAGTCTTCTCCAAGCAAATAATAAGCTGGGGTGAACTACAGGAACGCATTGTACTGTCAAAAACCTCAAGCAGAGGGAAAAAGAAATCCATTTGTGGACTGTATTTTGTGGAACCACGCTGGCAGATCAGGGCACGTGTGAAAATGAGAGTAGCCTCTGAACAACCCGTGAGTCCATGGAAAGAGCCTTCATCCTGTTCCAGTGTTTCTAGAAATCTCTGCCAGAGAGAAAGCCACCCAGCTGGCTTTTGACTCCAGGCTTTCCCGTTTAGCTGTGCTTTATAGGGGAGGCTCCATCTGAGTCATGTTGGGTTAATGGCCGTGGAGAAACCGGAATCTCTGCAAGAGGAAGTCCCTCCACTTGTGCTTATTCTCCAAGGGCCTCCTGGATGTGTTTGGGAAACTGTGAGCCTATGAACTGCACAGGCCAGGGAACATTGTGAGATGTACATGACTGCCAAATTAGATCAATTGTTTCAAAGTTTAGTGCTGCTTTCAGACGTGATGGATGCTTAGATAATGTACATTGACTGTAAGTTGCATTATATCTTTGAGATGTGAGCAAAACCATTCAGAGTGGTTTGGTTTGAAATGATGTATTGTAGAGAAACTCATTGCCCTGGGATTCTTTACACTGGCTCTGATATCAACCTGGGATCTTGATGTCTACAGCAGCATTCTGATCACTAATCAATGAAAATAACTAGTGAACCTGCACATGTCTTCTGAGTGTTTATATGTAATGTTGATTATGGTGAAAATGGTCAAAAACATGTTCTTTGGGCCTTGCAAGTACAGTCGAATGCAGAAGGTTGGGTGTTTACTGTTTATTAGCGGAGTTTAACATGTTGGAAAAAATAAAACATAAAATATAGCCTGTGCAAAAGTTATGCCACATTTTATAATTTATCTTTTATTTAATTTCCAACATGTTAAAACTCTGCAAACAATGTGCTGAAAGGAACCGTATATGAGTTTGTTCTCTATAGATGTTTTAATTAATTTTCTCTTAGATAGTCAACAAAATGTTGTTTAACCAGGGTTGTTCATACTTTTAGATGAAAGTTGTAGATGAAGAAACGTATCTGAAAACAATCGTAAAGAAAATTGTCTAAACTCTCAGGCAAAATCTTTGTAAACATTTCATGTAATAGTAATCTGTGATGAAGCTCTATTAAGGCATTACATGCTTTGGATGTCTGGTTCCTATCACCAACAATGCCACCAATTCTGACGCAGTATATTTCTTTAGAATGGCTCATTTCACTTAACCTCTTTAACTCATTGGAACCACCTGTGTTTCCAAAATGCACTTCGTCATATTCTTCATATCTTTCATATTTCATAAGCTACATTTAGAAGCTGGGCGTCATGTGAGGCTGTAACTCTTCTTTCCAGTCAAATAGATGGTGATGTCATTTTAAACCCTTATAATAAAAGAAGCTGAACTCGCAGTTTGTTTTTCTACTGAAAGTCGACACATTTTCCCCCAAATCTGGGCTATAAATTATAAACAGATGGCATCTCTTCAGTGATCTGCTCTGTAAATATTACTTTTATAAAATAACACAAAGAGCGTCTGATATTTTTGGCTTCCATCAGTAAATTGTAAGCATGTAGTAATATGTGTAAATCATAAAACACATTGTTAATTTGAGGGGAACTTTTACAACAAAAAAAAATACACAAACAAACAAACAAAAAAAAATTCTGCAGTCATTTCATGCAGTTACTGAATAATCATAAAATTAGTCTTACGATTTGGGTATGTAAATTAAGGTGGAAAAACCAAAACATAGCTAAGAGCATAACAAAGAAAACGGAATAATTTTGTTTACATATTGACCATTTATTATGCAGTCACTATGGAAAATCTGTAGAATTATCTTTTAATAAGAAACAAACTTACATACTGTTTCAAAATGCTGGGATTTCTGTGGTTGATTTTACCAAGAAACTTTGGCATTTGCAGACAGTCAGCTAACACAGTATGCTGCATATTTGTCCCTTTGCTCACAGGCGGCCAGAAAATGCCCCTTAATTGGACAAGTCAGCCCTGTAAGAGAGATATCCAATGACTCATTATTTCACCCATTGTACTTGATTGACTGTACTTGAGTAGCCCACACTCACATTTGTCACACACATTCATTCCTTTCTATATGGGTCGCTTGGAAGACTTCAACGAAAAGCAAATTTCCACTGATATGTGAGCTTTAAGCAGTAACCAGACAGCAGCCGAGTGGGTGACTCAATGCCGAACAATTGCATAGTGACATCACGGTGATGCAATCCAGATGGAAGAGATTTGTAGCCTTCAGCCTGGCATCTGAGAGTGAGAAAATAGGATCTGTGACTCAACATCAGGTCACTTTTTTTGACCCTGCTTTAAATGTCGCATCAGAGTGATATTTCCAGGCCCTGGGGGGAAAAAAGGCACATCCGCACTGATTCAGCAACCTAGCTGGATTTAAAACGTTGAGGCTGAACGTAAGAAGGAAATATCCTGTGATACGGGTTGTGGTTCCTATGGTGTATGAAATAAATCTTGTTTTTAAAGGGCAAACTTTTATATCCTTATGCCCAACGTCTCTGAAGTGGCTCTAGCCTCCTGCTAGGCGGTGCAAGTATAGGCTGCTCTATTCTCATTTTCAGCATGTTCTCATTTGGCACATTCATCTCATCAGACAAAATGATTTCAGGCCTATTTTTCTCTTTTCTACCTCTGCTGACCATTCCATGGCATTTTTAAAAATGTTTTTCTGGACAAAGTAACTCCCTGCAGCACTGTTTCTATGTGAACGCACCCCGGCCAGACCCGGGGAGTCGTGTACGTGAGTGGATTAGCCTCCAGAGCACTCTGAGGGAGAACAGGAGTGCTTTTACTCCCTCCAGCGTGTGGGGCTCATGGTGCATGGTTTTGATTACTGAAATGTGAGGTCATATCGAAGGAATGCTGTACTGGGCCATTATTAAATAAATACAGATAAAGGATGTGGGGCAGTTCCTTCTGGCATGTAGAGCCAAGGTGCAGTATTGACTGAGCTGTGTGTGTCTTGGGGGCTTGCGTGTGTGCATTTTAGGCCGTTTACACTGGTAGAATGTGTGCTATAGAGAGAACTGTGGTGTGGATCTGTGGTGGTTGGGGAAAAAAATTCCTTTTTAAAAGGTTATCATTTCCACGGGCTGAGTGGATAAATGCAGCCTGTGATGTCTGGACTCTTTACAGCGCCTGTATTTAGACAGAGATGGCAGCAGCTCTTCTAATCTGGCTTGATTATGCGTCACATTGCGTACTACAGATAGCGAGGGCGAACAACTCTATTACTATCTGAGCCAGGGATGCTCCATTTCCTGTATGCCGGGGGGTGGGGTGGGGGCTTTGATTTACTCAAGCCACCTGCCTGCTAAAGAACGTGGTCTGTGCCTTAAGTGCTAGCTCTGTTTGAACGGATGGTTCCAGGCATGGAGCGTGAGAAAGCGAGTGTTCGGAGGGGAGGCTGAGGCGGGCGATGAGGGAGCATTGTTGGTTTTTCCTCACCTGTTGATTTCTCACACTGTTGGCTCACTGTTTGAGGGTTGCCATTCCATTACCCTCCCTGATGGAAAAGTGAGGCCCTTTTAACTTTGTGCTCTTGTTTGAACAGTTCGCTCCCCCTTTCCTTCCTCCTAAAGGCTAGATCTACGCTGTGGTGGACGAAGTACACAAACCATGTACTTGAGTTAAAGTAGAGAGGTAAAATATTACTCCAGTAAAGTAGAAGTTCCTCCATTTAGACCTTCACTTAAGTAAAAGTACTGAAGTATTTACCTTCAAATGTACTTAAGTATCAAAAGTAATAGTACTAAAAGACTCGCTTCATGAACTCATTTTAGGTGAAAATCCTCCAGTGTCTCTCTTGGTAAACCAGTCTTTTAATAGAACGTCATTAATTAGTGACGCTGATGTCTAATAAAATGATCATAAGCACAAAACACTGAAGGCAAACAGTTTCCATCAGGTAGAACTGAGTAGCTCTGAAATCACTTTTTACAAACAAAGGCAGGATACACCCTGGACAGGTCGCCAGTCCATCGCAGGGCAAGGTCAGATATTAGACTTTGAAATGTAGTGGAGTGAAAGCAAAAAGTCGACCAAAATGGTAAAACTTCAGTACAAATACATGGAAAAACTACTTAAGTACAGAAACTAATTACATTTAATTTTGGTGGTCCGTAGTGGAACTTGCTTAGTTGAACTATTAGTAGGCCATTAGTGTGTCCATACATGAGATCATGTTGTATGGTTACAGTACTCAGCAAAAGTTGAAGACAAACCTTCAGTTATTTAATTTCTAATCTAAGCAGCCGTTAAATAGAAGTTACTCTTTTTTCAACAGAAAATGTACATTATTTACCGCAATAGGTCTTCCCTTTGCCTGTCTTACAGCTTCCATTCTTTTTGAGAGTCTTGCTTTCAGATTTTTAAAGAAACCCGCAGAGAGATTTAGTTGCATTTTCTGGTGCCTCTCACAATCCAGGTATTCCCAAACACATTCAGTAATGTTGAGGTCTGGACTCTGGGGTGGCCAGTTCACTGTTCTGTGAACACCAGCAGCTTCTTTGTTTGATATGCAAATATTCTTCTTTTTATCTATTTCCTTTTCTCAGTAATGGTTTCTTGAGAGCTACATGTCCTTTCAGACCCACAGTGTTGGGTCATCTTCTCACAGTGGAAGGATGGGCGGAAACACCTGAGAATTGTTTTCCAGACAAAGAAGAGTGAAGGTTGATTTTCTCCCGTTTCCTACAGTCTTGATGGTCTGCCAGGTCTTGCAGAGCTGTTAAGAGTTTTTAAAAAAAGTTTTTAGAGCCGTTTATTCTGGAACTTCATAATATTTTTTTAAACTCTTCTGAAAATGCCTGTTTTTCATGTATTTCCATTTGTGTTGCCCCTTCCTTACACAAGTGGATCTTTGAATCTAATCTCCTTTGAATAATGAACATCATCTTAATAGTGTACTTAATCGTTTTTACTGTAAAGTAAGTAAATGAAGGGTGGTCTCTGACATTAGGACAGTACTGTACATATTGGTATCGGGCCGTTCAGCAGAGAATGCTGGATTGGACGTCTGAGAAGAATCTGACCAAATCTCTCTGTATTTATTCCTGTGTGGTAGTAAAGTTGAGTAATTGAAGCATGACAGCCTACTATTTAGATGCGTTCAGATTTAAGGGATTTCAATTAATTCAGTGACAAATAACTCATGAAGCTTAGTTGTTTTGGTCAGTATTAGCCGAAGCTCAGAGTTTCAGTATTGATATCGGAAAGGAGAAAGTGGTATTGTGGCTTCGGTAACGTTGTAGTAGTTGGTAAATACACACGTCCTTTAGAATTGATTTTATAATGTAGCTTTCTAACACTACATTGGTACCTGAGGAGCCATTGGAGCAGCTCACTATTTGGGCCCAGATAGTACCACTTAAGTGCAAGATGATACTTGTATTGATGATCATGGACATTAAAAGGAGTATTTTTTTTTTTTTTTTGCATCCGCTCATAAAAAGAAGCCTTACAGGAACTTGCTGTCCTAGGACTGAACCAGCATCTCAAGGCTGTGTTATTTTTTGTGTGCTGTATTGACTTATGTTCACTATGGACTCATGTTTCTTCCTATACTATGATAGTGTGTCTGTGCTTTTCAGCACATCAAGAACACTGTAAGGACAGCTTTGAAAGTGCAGGCAGGGAGGCAGCTGATGGCAGCAGGCCAGATGAGGTCAAGAGAGCTTGGAAAACTGCATTCCTGTGGGCGTCTCTGAATATTTAGATTTTGACCATATAGTGGTAAGTGATATGGGAAAAATATAGTGAACCTTTAAAATATTAATAGCATTTTTTTCTAAGGTTGTGTAAGTCCTAGGCATGTAATGATTCACAGAATTCAGAGTTTGATTCTGTGTGATACAGTGATGTTTCAATTCAATGCATTTCTCTGTACTGCAGGTATAAGGAGTGGCTGAAGATGTGTACAAGTATACTTTCTTAATGTTTCCTTTTTGAGGTTATTAGAACATTTAGCTTTGTAAAAACAAAATTTTTAAACAAAAACTCTGCTTTATAGCGCTTTACAGATAACACAATACACTTTGTTGTTGTATCTCTAACCAGTACAACTACATACTAACCTGTATGATATACACTAACATTGACATACAGTGAGTACAGTGATCCTTGTTCAATGTTTCACATACTTTACTGCATAAAATGTAGTTAAATAGGTCGATTATCCTCTGTTTGTAATAAATCATTCAGTTAACATTCTTTAAATAATGGCAGTATCCATCATGTGCCCCATAAAGCGTACCAGGACATAAATTATGTCGCAGTAACTATACAGAAGGTGCTAAACTGTCGGTCCCTGCATGGGAACATTTTGTCTTGTTCCATTGCAGTTATTTTTATATTTATATACAACCCCAATTCCAATGAAGTTGGGACGTTGTGTAAAACATAAATAAAGACAGAACACAATGATTTGCAAATCCTTTTCACCCTATATTCAATTGAATACACTACAAAGACAAGATGTTTAATGTTCAAACGGATAAACTTCATTGTTTTTCGCAAATATCCAGTCATTTTAAATTTGATGCCTGCAACACGTTCCAAAGAAGTTGGGACAGGGGTAACAAAAGACTGGGAAAGTTGAGGAATGCTCAAAAAACACCTGTTTCGAACATTCCACAGGTGAACAGGTTCATTGGAAACAGGTGAGTGTCATGATTGGGTATAAAGGGAGCATCCCTGAAAGGCTCAGTCATTCACAAGCAAGGATGAGGCGAGGTTCACCACTTTGTGAAAAACTGCGTGAGCAAATAGTCCAACAGTTTAAGTACAACATTTCTCAACGTGCATTTCATCATCTACAATCCATAATATCATCAAAAGATTCAGAGAATCTAGAGAAATCTCTGCAAGTAAGTGGCAAGGCAGAAAACCAACATTGAATGCCCATGACCTTCGATCCCTCAGGCGGCACTGCATTAAAAACCAACATCATTCTGTAATGTAAATTACCACATGGGCTCAGGAACACTTCAGAAAACCATCATCAGTGAACACAGTTTGTCGCTCCATCTACAAGTGCAAGTTAAAACTCTACCATGCAAAGTGAAAGCCATATATCAACAACACCCAGAAACGCTGCCGGCTTCTCTGAGATGGACTGACACAAAGTGGAAAAGTGTCCTGTGGTCTGAGTCCACATTTCAAATTATTTTTGGAAATCATGGACGTCGTGTCCTCCGGGCCAAAGAAGAAAAGGACTGGATGGATTATTATCAGCGCAAAGTTCAAAAGCCAGCATCTCTGATGGTATGGGGGTGTGTTAGTGCCCATGGGATGGGTAACTTGCACATCTGTGAAGGCACCATTAATACTGAAAGGTACATACAGGTTTTGGAGCAACATATGCTGCCATCCAAGCAACGTCTTTTACAGGGATGTCCTGCTTATTTCAGCAAGACAATGCCAAGCCACATTCTGCATGTGTTACGACAGCGTGGCTATGTAGTAAAAGAGTGCGGGTACTAGACTGGCCTGCCTGCAGTCCAGACCTGTCTCCCATTGAAAACGTGTGGCACATTAAGAAGCGCGAATTACGACAATGGAGACCCCGGACTGTTGAGCAACTGAACATTAAATATCTTGTTTTTGTAGTGTACTCATATGAATATAGGTTGAAAAGGATTTGCAAATCATCGTATTCTGTTTTATTTATGGTTTACACAACGCCCCAACTTCATTGGAATTGGGGTTGTATATATAATATATAAAATATTTAATTTAAGTCGCATTGCCTTCATACATCCTGTATTGTTACCTTGCAATAATTTCTCAATAATATAATAACTGCAGCAATGTAATAAAAATGTGCACTTAGCTTGGTCAATAGAAATTCTAAAAAAAAAAAAAAGATATTTGTAATGGAGAAATAGTAAATCAGTCAAATTTGATCAAACAAATTGCAAAATTGGCTAACAGCCAATAATGTAATTCTCAATAATGTAATAAAGTGTACGTTATTAGTAGAAATCATGTTATATCGTCAGTAAATGATATTTTTGTAAATGAGACATTTTATGGCTGTTATTACATTATTGGGAAATGCTTAAGAGACCCTTATAAAATCCACCTCAGGTCAGGGCAACAGGGCAACTTCCTTAATTGTGATGATGAAAAAGGATCTTGTCCCACGTTTTTAACACCCCCCCCACCCCCCCCCCCCCCCCCCCCCCCCCCCCCCCCCCCCCCACCCCACACACACCCCATGGTACTCACAACATCTTAACTAGGTCTCAGATCAGTTCCTACAGCCCACCCAGCCTGTTCGTGGAGGACACAGATTGGCCAATTCGTTTACATCAGACAGCCGCCGTCTCTAGAGGTCATGGCTCATTGCTGGAAATGGGACACTCTGCACACTTCATTCGTTTGTCATTTGTTTCTCTGGGGCAGATTTCACAGTGCACTGCTGCATAAAGACCTTTTTATGGAGACTTTTTCTTTCTGTGCTACTGCAAACAAGTCTTTCAACTGGCTGGATGAGCCATTTGCAGATGTGCAAGGCTGGGCTATGCTGTCTTCAGTGTGTATGTGTGACGGAGATGGAGGAAAGGAGTGTTTAGAGAGGAGCGAACGCTCTTCACACCAGGCGTGTTTGTCTGATGTTTGTTGAGCTGCACCCACGCGTGCCTCGTGTTCAGCTCCTTGCGTTACCCATTGTGGCTTTGGTACGAATGGCTTGCCTTCTTTTGAGGTATCCTGTTTACTTGTGCTAAAACTGCAGGATGAGCCAATTGGGCGGAGTCTAAACTTGCACCTTCACAGTGTTGGGCAAAAACAATACCTTTTCTATGCTGTTATAGTAGTCACTTCCAGAGACATCAGAAATATTTGGACACTGAGTGAGATTTCTATGTTCAGCTTTCACTGTAACTGATTCTGTAAATATTCTTTTAAATACTCTTTTTCCTGTTGCTATTGCTTATATTGGTAATCGAATAATCTAGCGCTTATTTTGATGAACAGTAATGTTTTTGAAGTTGTTGTTTTTTTGTGTGCTTGTTTGTTTTTTAACCCTTTAGGCCCAACAGAATTCTAGTGTTAGGCGTTTGATCACTGTTTTAAACAATGTTTTATCGAAAACCAGAGGAAAAATAAAGCTGATTTCATTTCCGAGGGACTGTTTCATGGAAAACAATTTTATTGGCGTTTTTGAAAGAAGTTTGAAGAAGTTTGATCTAGTATGAAAACCGTATTAAAGTTTCAAAGTTTATCTTTCAGTCTCCAGTCTGTCGAGTCCATACATGAAAAAGTAAGGTTCAAAAACTGTTTTGAGTTCACTGATATCAAACAAACCAAAACAACATTTACATATATTCACCACTTTATCCCACAGATGTTTTGCCCCACCCATTTGTGCTGAAGATATAAGTGGTGTTTCAGCCTTTTAGTATGTGGCACAAAACCAGGCAGCCAATCAGAATGAAGCAAATCATTTATATAGATCAGTCTTATTTGTTTGAGGTTGGAAAATTAATTTAGCCTTTTTTTGGTACATAAATCAATACGTACATTACCATTTGGGCCTCTATGAAGAAAAAAAATCAAATGCAACAGAGATGTAGGATATTCATCTTTTAAGCCTCTTTTAATATAAAAACAAAACAAGGGCTATAAATCGTTGCAGGACTGAAGTGAAATGGGCGTTGAAATTGTAAAAGGCTGTGTAATTGTAATAGTGAAAATGTATTGCAAAAATAATAATTCACAGAAATAAAGAACAGAGAGAAGTGAAACAACCCAACTACAACAGCTAACGATGTTCAGCATAATTTCCTGCTGATCAACATGATGGCCGACTATGACACCTTATCATACCCATTGGCTAAAGGTTCCACACTCAGCCTGAGAATCATCCCCAGCTACAATTTCATGTGCTTGCCAATTTTTCTGAAGGACAGAAGCAAGAGATAATTTTGAGGTACAGATATACTTTTACGATAAAGAGAAACGGACAAATACACTTTCATTAGTTTGACTCATTTGTTTGATTCCAGTGACCAATGAATGATGCTCAGCATGAAGAAGCTGAGTGAATCACCAGAGCTCCATTTCTGTTGGCTGATAAGCACCGTTTTCAGGAGCTCAGTGAATTCCAACGTGGGACCATGATCGGACGCCACCTGTGCAGTCATGAAATTCCCTCACTACTAAATATTCCAGTCAACTGTCAGTGGTATTATAACAAAGTGGAAGTGATTGGGAACGACAGCAACTCAGCCACAAAGTGGTCGTTCACGTAAAATGACAGAGCAGGGTCAGTGGATGCTGAGGCGTATAGCGCGCAGACGCCACCAACTTTCTGCAGAGTCAATCGCTACAGACCTCCAAACTTCATGTGGCCTTCAGATCAGCTCAGGAATTGCGTAGAGCGCTTCATGGAATATGTTTCTATGGCTGAGGAGCTGCATCCAAGCCTTACATCACCAAGCGCAATGCAAAGCGTGGAATGCAGTGGTGTTAAGTACCGCCACTGAACTCTAGAGCATGGAAGACGTGTTCTCTGGAGTGACCAATCACGCTTCTCCATCTGGGAATCCGATGGACGAGTCTGGGTTTGGTGGTTGCCAGGAGAACGGTACTTGTCTGACCGCATTGTGCCAAGTGTAAAGTTTGATGGAGGGGGGTTTATGGTGTGGGGTTGTTTTTCAGGAGTTGGGCATGGCCCCTTAATTCCAGTGAAGGAACTCTTAATGCATCAGAGATTTTGGACAAGTTCATGTTCCCAACTTTGTTATAGCTGCAAAGGGTGGGCCGACATCATATTAAACCCTAGGGATTAAGAATGGGATCTCACTCAAGTTCATATGCGTGTGAAGCCAGACGACCGAATACTTTTGGCAATATAGTGTATGTTGCAGTAATGTAAATGACAGCATATTTTTTGCATTCTCCAAATAAAGGGTATCCAAATTGTGCACGTATCTGTTCAGATAACTCATACTTTCATGTGAAGAGGACCAGATTAGAGCTGGTTTTCCCGGCTGAGGCCGTGGCACACCGAGTGGCCTGTTCAGAGGGAACATATGCTGAGCATCTCCAAACAACCAGTCATGACATCTGCTGTGGAATTTTTAAGAAGGAAAGAGATGTGTGTCCAAGGAATGTTGTGTGTTTCTGTGTCGTAAATCAAGTTACTGCTGCGCAAAATAGTTTCCTGTAAATCTGACCGGTAAATGAACGTCACAGTTTCATAATCCATGGTCCATGAAGTTATTTCCCTCTTTTCCACCAAAACCAAAAAAAAAAGGTTCTTTGATCCTTAAAGCAGGGATGGACACAATGCGCGCTTTTATGAGGCCAAGTTTGCCACAAGTGTTGAACAGTCACACATACAGAGGGATGTTACGAAAGCACCGACCCAATACTGACACCCACCCTTGCAGTTGCCCCACTCTCTTTCTCTTTCTGTGTGCTTCTAGCTGTGGGGGGTGGTGCTGGCTCTGATGGTTTTCAGACACGTGCCCCGGGGACAGTGGCCTCACACCCTGGCCTTTGTCAAAAGCTGCAGGTCAGCTGTTCTCAGAGTCAGCGAGCTCATGGCGCCTTTCCCCGGAAGCTTGGCTGGAGGATCAGCCTCCACCACACCCTGCCCGCCCCCAGCCCGCATTCCTCAGAGCCCCTCTTCCACTGTGTAAAACCTCACCAACCCGGCCACCACACCCCTTCCACCCTGCTGGCAGCCACCAGCAGACCACCAATGAGATGCACAGAAAACTTTGTCGTGGTTGTTTCCACTAGAATTTTGAATTTTCAGACCGTGAGGTGGTTTCCAGGTCACAAATGACTGCTCCTGGGTAGATCACGCTGATCACGATGGTAGTTTTCTCTCAAAAAACCAAGGCTTAATCATTGTCTAGTGAACCATGCATGTTGTAAATGGGGGGAAAAACACTGACGAAGTTATACAGGCCTTTTATCTTTCTCTGTGGTTGCATCACAGCACAGTGGCCAGTCGAATGCTGATTAGTTTTATATATTCAATAACCATGACCCAGTAAATCACAGAACAAGAAGTACAGTTTAGCAGTCGAGTCATTTAATCTGTATGAGGGTCTTTTGTCTCAGTAGCAGTTTTAAGGAACTGAAAGCTGAGATTTTTTTTTATGGTCAAAAATAAAACAGACCCCAGCATTTTTCTCTTAAAATGTGGCTCATATCCAAATATTATTATTATTATTATTATTTATTACTATTATTTATTTCCCTGAGTTGAACCTTTGATATTTTAATGGTTTATGTACAAAAAGCATCATAATTCATAATTCATGTTTACATGATTCTTTTTTAATTCGCTTTTTTTGTCCCCAGAATGTTTTACTTTGTCCTTAAGACTGACATATGTAAATGATCTCTGTTGTGTCTTGTATTGCGCCTTATAGAGCTGAACACTCCTTATAACTTCAGCATGAATGGGCGGGGCTAAACTGTTGTTGGCTTAGTGGGTGTGTATATGTAAATGTTCTCATGCGTTCTCAGGACGTCACATTCATTTCATGCTTAGTTTCTATATCTGGACTGTATGGACTGGGGAGTGAACTGCTTCATTTATTTTTCCATGCTAAAGGTCCTTTAATCTCTGGTGAAATTGCAGCTTGTTTGACTAAGTCATTTTATTTTATTGTCCACAACTGAATTACAGATAGTGCTTAATAACCCAGTATTACCAAATGAACAAATACATGTCTGATTGATTGATTGATTGTTGTTCAAAACAGCTTAACATTAAAAGCTATCTTAAATAACATTTAAAGAGAACAAACAGCTTCATCTCTTTCAACGTAATCTTAGAACCTTAACTTTATATTGATCGATTTTTATCAGCTAAACAATATATCGATCAGTCACTAAACAAAATCTCTTTTCTTTCCCACTTTTCTCACTCATGCTGGTCATCTGACAACCTAAGTGGTTTTAAATTGCGTCTGTAACACCCAGTAGCTCCTCGGTGCCAGAGTACAGAGTCAGAGTGCTCTGGCTTTGGCCGGGCCTTATTTTGGCTGCGGTTGTGCATAAAGAAACAGTGATGCTCAATGATCGTGAAGATGAGTGTGTCTGAGACAACAGTGACCCAGCGATATCCGTTACGGTTGAGTTCTAACAACAAACAGCCGGGCTCTCACAGCGGAGACGCACCCGGAGCCCAAACACTACTCTGCTTGTGTTTGGTTTCTTGTTATCTCCTCACCCTTCACCTGACCTCCTCTTTCGAGGGGAAGATAAAGAGTTGCACAGCAGTGGGGCATCTTTGGTGTTTCTGTGGTTCCACAATGACCAAAATGTTTTTTTCCCCCTCATCATCCAAAACTGGTAGTCAGTGATCTTTTTAATGGCATGCCTTAAAAAGCTATTTTTTAACCCCATGTTTCTTCAGATACTCATGGAAACGTTCAAACAGTACTATAATTGTGCTGGGCTCAGAACAACTAGTCTCAATCCATAGCAGCCAGAGCAAAACGGGTCTCAGTAGAGGTTTAAACTCCGCAAAATCAGTAAAAATGGAGATACATGGTTTCCATTGGACAGCGACAATATTAACGCATGTGTACATCAGGCTGTGTTTCTTACTGTGAGGGAGAGCAGTATCTGAAGCTGTTGATAAATTCAATTTAGCTGTTAAATTATTTTTAATGCCACTTTGAGAAATTTTGAGAATCAATGCTGCATTGAGCCAGTCATTTCATGAACATGTCATGGCCATGCATATCATTATATAGTGGCATGTAATACAGCCTGTGAACTCTGTACAAAGCTGTTCAGCCTAGACCTAGTTACTTAGACCTTTTACATCATATGTATGTTTACTTCATATACATAAACACAGGCATTGATGAATAACGTTTGTTTATTTGAGCTAGAGCTGTTTCTCTTGTCAGTTGGGAGCTACTAAGAATTAACACCTGGAAAGCGAGATAGCAAAGGAGCCAGTTTGGTCACTTAAGGCTTATATTTATTATTAGCTGCATATATATACAAATCGTCAATCACAATTATTTATATGGCAGTTAATTGTTAGCTACAATTGTGTGACTGTGACAGGCCTAAGAATCCTGTCATCCTGTTTATTATTTAAATTAAAAATTATTTTTTTCAGTTGAGTAATCGTCACAGCCCTAAACTGGGGAAATAAGTGTGTTGAGTGTATTGCTAATGACAGTGAGCTTTACAGACTGCCTGAGCCACAGATCTGACGCTTCCTGCAGCTGGTCAGCTGTGCCGAGTGGGCAGGGAGGGAGGAGTTTTGGAAGCCCAGCTCAATGCTTCTGATAATCCTATTTCATGCTGGCAGCTGGAGATGACTGTTCGGTCCAGCCAAGCCCAGAATTTCACTGCACAGCTCAGACAAGGCAACAGAAAAGTTGTGCCTTGATTTAGAACTAATGCAGGTGAAAAATTAATCTCACCCGATTGAGACCCACAGTGCATTTGAGAATTATATTTTCAGTTCTCCACTTCGTTTAATCCATCTTATTTCTCCAAAATCGTCTTAACTGGGGTTCTACTCTGTTCTAATCTTGTTTCATTCTGTTTCACCAAGGTATTATTCAAAGGCTGTTATAAACTGGGTGACAGCATCTTATTTTTGGCTTTAGGATCTCACTCAATACGGGTTTATATGTGCCTGTATGTGATTAAAACAAATCTTTTCTCATGTTAGTCATTGAGCAATGGTCATTATCTTCACATTCTGCCCACACTGATGCTTCTGGCTTAAAGCTCAGAGGAGAAGGGTTTGATTTCCTGTGTGTTACTGTCCAGGAGTCTCTGTGTCCAGTTGCCCCGTTGTCGGACAAGGAGACAGGTTCGGGTGGGACAGCTGATCTGACGGCTGTTTGTTAAAGTGGAGCAGCTGCATCAGGGATGTACGGCTTGCAGGGGGTAGAAAGCTGTCTTTCCAGCAGGTGACAGAAGTGTGTCTGGCCGCCTGCTCTGCGACCCAAGGGAGACCGCAGCTTGGCGGCTGCTGCCTTCCAGCATACGGCCCTTTAGTACCACTTGTCCACAAGAGTCTGTGGGGAATTTTGTTCTTTGGCAGGAGCGAGTGCTGTCAGCCTTGTACAAGTGGGTTTGATAAATGTTTGGCATGTCCAACCAAAACAGTTGATTTCAGTGTTGTGGAGCCCAGCTCCAATTATAGAACTCCACTCACGGAGAACCAAAAAGCTTTAGTAACAAAAACATTGGCTGAGGTAATTTGAGCTAATTCTTTTTTTTTGCTGTCTGAGTTCAGCAGTGTTTGTTAGAATAGGCCTGCTGTTTTGATTTCGTTGAGGATGCACCAATACCACTAGAGACTGATACCTGATTTTCACAGAAAATTGGTAAATTTGCAGAGCACTGGTACCAATAGTAGGCCTAACTCTAAGCAGTGGTGTAAACCTGAATGGATGGCATTCACTTTGAATGTTTTTTTCTTAATAGAACCTGAAGGAAAACCTACTCAAGTCATTTGTTTCATAGAGCACCCCATACACTTGCCTTTACATCTACGAGCGATTGCTAGAATTTGGTAAATGTCATTCACGCGGTCAGTAGCAGTTGTTGAGCTGTGGATTTCTCGGCTTGGTGAGAGGTCAAGTCACAAGACCACAGCATTGTCTGATGCAGCTGACCATTGGAGGTGCAAACGGATGTGCTAACCTGGCTAGTGGGCTACTATGGTTAGCTATGGTTACTAGGTTATTAACTCAAACTGTAACTAAGTTAACTGTAACTGATTGCTAAAATATGCCTGACTCAGCGAGACAGCTAAAGGGGAATAATATTGCACTAGGTTTCCGCTGTGTTATTTGTCTTGGCAAACCAACAGTGGTGGACGAAGTACACAAACCATGTACTTGAGATAAAGTAGAGACACTCAAGGTAAAATATTACTCCAGTAAAAGTAGAAGTTCCTCCCTTTAGACCTCCACTTGAGTAAAAGTACTAAAGTATTTACCTTTAAATGTACTTAAGTATCAAAAGTAAAAGTACTAAAAGAGTAATTGTGTTATCATTTTTATAATAAAGGTAGAACTGGCTCTGAAATCACTTTTTACAAATAAGAAAAGTTTCAGTTTAAGATTTATTTACAACTTAGTTACAAGTTTAAGTTTAATAAAAACTGGCTTTAAACTCAGGATCACAAATGAGTTTCCTTTGCAATGTTGATCTGTAGGTCTCTGTTCATAAACATGAACCAGCCCAAACTAATTTACTATAAAATGAAAGTGTATAAATTCAGAAAAAAGACGCGTCAGTCACGACTGCATATGTGGACATATTTCTATGTTGTGCTCTATTTACACAAAGTTAGGTTAGTTCATCATTTATGTTGAATAGACTCTCCCAAAACAGTAAGATATTTGACATTGAAATGTAATGGAGTGAAAGTAAAAATGGAAATAATGGAAATACTTCAGTAAAGTACAGATACACAAAAAAGTACTTAAGTACAGTAACAAATTACATTTACTTCTTCACTGTCCACCACTGCAAACCAATATAATTACGTAATATAATTTTACGAGGAATTTCAACCTGCATATCACCTACCACTCTAGCCTCCCCTCAAAATACAGGTATTACAGAAGATGCAACGAGCAAATTTTTTTTACTAATCTTTGTCTGAAATCTTAATCCCACATATCCAGTGTGTTTGCTTCAGGCAAGGTACATCTACTGGTGATCATACACTTAGCAGGGCAGGTCTGTATCAGAAATTGCCTGATGTTGTCAGTATCCTCTGTTGCCTGTAGCGATACTGTGTTTAAAGGCCAGTGTCGGTGCTGATACGGTATGGATGCAGCACTGGATTTTAATATGAGCCACATCTACCTCCTGGGGTGTAAAACGCAGTCTAAATTCGGATAGTACCACCTTCTCTTCCCTCTGTGCCACATGTGAGGGCTTATGAGGACAGCCAGTGTGCATTGCCTTGGAGGGCTGGCCATTACCTCTTATTTATGAGGAGCAGTCTGCCGCTGTAATAGCATTTCTGCTGCCTGTGAGCCGGGAGACTGCTGGCCTAAAACGGTAATGGTGCTGCATTTCTGTCAGAGTGCCAAGCGCAGACCTCATTCGCCTGATGTCTTGCTATCGGTTTAGTCCACAGTGGAGAACAAAGCAGAAACTCATTGAAGTGCAAAAATATTGAATTATGAAGCCGTCTGAATGCATCCTGAGACGATGTAGGATGAATGTCAAAGACCTGCCTGCATTCACAGGGAGACGGAGTCAGTGCTAGTGGACTTTAGTCCACATGGGTGGCTGACTTGGAGCCAGAGACAGATTATAAAAAAGGGCCATTAGATTAGACAAGGGCCAAGAGGGTCTCGGCTGTCTGCGCTCCCTATTCTGTTGATAGTCATTTGCCACAAGGCCGACTTATTCCACATTCCAGGTGCCGAATGACCATGTTATGCTAACACATGACCTCATCCTATTTCCCCAATACATCTTCATATTCTTCCTGCCGTTTAAAGCAGCCAGGTCAAGTTTGAGTTGTGTTTATAGGAACTAATCATTGATGTCTCTGTTTACTATGAAGAGAAACTCAGGTGTGTCCCATATTTACATCCTCCTCCAAAAGCCACGACTCAGGTTCTTGTTTTTATTTAAAAGGAGTTTGCGCATTTTTTTTTCTTCGCCTTCCCCAAATCCACCACAGAAAAGGGAAAGTCCAGTAATAGTGATGTGCAACCTTCAGAAAAGTGTTTTACTGTAAATGGGCAGAAATGTTACCGTGTTTGTTGGATTCAGTTAACAAGATTTCTGAAGATCAGGTTTTTGTTTTGGACCTAGTGGTCACTACAGCCGGATCTCACTAGCGGAGATAAGCGTTGTTATTGAAACTGGTACATGAATCAGAAGAGAATACCACAGTCGGCGCGTGCAGTGGTGAGCGCCAATCAAAACAAACAAAAATCCCTTTTCTGCCCCTTGGCGTAGAACTACAAGAAGGCCAAAGCAGCAGCTTAGCAACATCAACACCTCTACAATGGTTGGGCTTAACAGGGGCTCTTTTGGGGGAGACAGCAGGGGAGGGGCTTCTAAGAACATCACATGAGAAACAAGAAGAGCTGGACTTTTTTCAGTGAACTTTTTACCCACTCTGTGGGTAAAGAATAAGGGCGAACAGATTAGCGACATGGAAGTTTCTTCACAAGCAAAAAACAGTTCTTTGAGTTTCGGAAAAAATAAATGCTGATGTGCTGTCAGGTGATAAGGCAGTGAAAGGTGGTCTCACATAGCTGGCTCTTTGATTGGACTGGGTCACTTTTATAGAACCCCTGAGTGAGTTCAAACAGGGATAATGTTTGGTTGAAACGGATCTTTTGAGTGGAACGATTGAACCCTAATGCCACAGAGGCAGTGGGGAGGGCTCGACATCTATCTCACCCCCAGTCACCTTTCAGCTCAGCAGGGGCCCTTCCCTTGTTGTGGAGGGTCATGAACCGAACTCTTCTCTTTGAAATCTCACTCAGCTGCCCACTTTATAAGCGGGATATATTTGGCGTTCAGTATGCGTGTATGATTATTGAACGTGTACAGACCTTGAGGGAATCGGTTCCTATTTGGACCAGTGCATTAAATAAAGAAATAAAGAGAGTCGTATGTCATCCACTTAGTGCGCAAATACACTGTTCTGAGCTTCTGCTCCGAGTTAACAGTGTGTGTGATGGACTGGGTTGTCTGCAGCACATCACAGTCTTTCAGCATGAAGCTAGCCGAGATCCTCCATTCTGGGTATCGGCCAGTGCATTGATTTGCTCCGAAGGAGGATGATGTGAGAGGTTGGAGATGTTCAAGATGGTTCATTTCCCCAGGTGCGTCTCGTGTTTGGCATCCACCGGAGTGGTAGATCTCTGCCCTGCGATAAATCAACCTTCGAAACGATGGCCTGAAAACAAAGTGATCTCCTGTGCCCTTTCAAGAGACTCTTGCCTCTCCTTGCTGCCTCTCCTTGCTCATATTGTTATTATTGAATCACTGACCTTTCTGGCTTCTCCATGAGCTCATGGGAAAAGTGGGCGTTTCCCCAGGAAACGGAGGCCCTTTTGTGCACTGAGCCTGGACTGTTAAATCTGTGCAGGGCTGGGTTGCTGTACAGGCTCATGTTGAAGCTACAGTCAACGTCCCTGTAGTAAGGGCCTCACTACCATCCATGCAGACCATCTGCTTCAAGTTAACCACTTTATCATAGCTATTTGTGCATGATTACTGACAGCTGCCACAGATCTGGAACATCCCCCTACCACAGAGGTCACTTTGTTGAGGAACAGGAAATAAGTGAGGGGAAGTTATGGGTATATACTTGGCAAGGATGATCAGCTCCACTTACTACATAGGTGCACTTTGTAATTTTACAGTTATAGACTGTAGTCCATCTGTTT
This sequence comes from Pygocentrus nattereri, assembly GCF_015220715.1. Lineage (NCBI taxonomy): Eukaryota > Metazoa > Chordata > Actinopteri > Characiformes > Serrasalmidae > Pygocentrus > Pygocentrus nattereri. The sequence continues at coordinate 16,380,780 of NC_051225.1, forward strand.
CTCTACATACGTTGTTACTCCCTTTTACCCTGTTTTTCAGTGGTCAGGACCCCCATGGACCCTCACAGAGCAGGTACTATTTGGGTGGTGGATCAATCACAGCACTGCATTAACACTGATGTGGTGGTGGTGTGTTAGTGTGTGTTGCGCTGGTACAAGCAGATCAGACACAGCAGTGCTGCTGGAGTTTTTAAACACTGTTCACTCACGGTCTACTCTATTAGACACTCCTACCTTGTCGTTCCACCTTGTAGATGTAAAGTCAGAGACGATAGTTCATCTGCTACTGCACAGTTTGTGTTGGTCATCCTCTAGACCTTCATCAGTGGTCACAGGATGCTGACTACAGGACACTTGACTGGACACACACACACACACACACAATTAAACAAAACCACTTTAAGTAAATGTATTTTTGTATGTTAACAGTGGCTTGTTTTGGGATTTCCTATAACTTGTTACTAAGTACCATTTTTAACCGCCAAAGTAAATTTGGCATGTATTTATTTTATATAGAATAGTAATACCAACGCTGAACAATATATAGATAAACCTATGTCGATATTGCTATCTAACACTAGCCCTACAGGCCTGTCAGGAACAGTGCTAAATATGGTTTCTTAATTCCTACATGCTCTATTTTATTTAGCAGCCTTTTGTTGTAATTTTCTGCTCCACCTTAAATGTTGCATCATTTAAGGTGAAACAGGCATTTCAAATAAGAAGCCAACCCCAGCCTCACCGAAAGTCTTTTGTCTTTGTATCCCATATACTTGGGTCAGCGACCGTTTCTGACTGTGGAAAATTTGGAAAAAATTAGTAATTCCTGCTTCATTCCTCGTCTGATGCAACATCTTAAGTGATAATAGAACAAGTGCGGCAGTTGATCTTCCTTTGTGTCTGCTGCCTCGAAAACAAGGTAGAATTCTTCATAAGCAACTGACAAGACTGTGACAGGTGATTGAGGGTCCGAAACACCCCTGACTCAGGTAAATGTCCAACAACTTTTTGTGCTGTATTAAATGTGGTATTATCTGTGCTTGTTTGTACATCAGAAAGATTTTATGGCTGGTACAAAAAGACACCTGTGGTACACTGTGGATTTTATGACATCCTCAGACCACAGCGGTTTCAAACAAAAGGCTTTTTTCTCCAGGACCCAAAAGGCTTTGGGTCGTGGGAAAAACTCTCCTGTCTCAGCCCTTGTACAATTGGACATCAGGCAAATCAATTTAGGACAAAAGGTGTCAATCTCAGTGTCCACCAACACCATAACATTTGAAGTTCTATTCTTTCTTACTATATGAATTAAATTTTTTGTCCAAATTAAGGTGTGAGAATGCACTGCAACCCAAACTTCTACTAAACTGTGCTTATATTCTTTTCTGTGTTTAAGATTAAGCTTCAACTTGCGTGTGTTTTGCTTTTGCACCAATCTTACTGTTAGGAACCGCCTCAAAATGACCAATTATTTGGTTATCAGCACAGGCCTGGTGTGGCTATCCCTCCAGGGTATCTCTGGAGGTTTAGAAGCGGCTTGATGAGGCTCTATGTGAAGCCAATAGCTGCGTCATCAGATTATCGTAACTAATGACCAAGTGTCCTGTGCTCTATAGCAGTGTTTTTGCTTTCTCTGTGGTAAGTGAGCTCATGCCTTAGCTCATAAGCTGCCTGGAAGACTGGAGGGATGGCATCTAAAGCAGTGAGCAGCACAGTGATGCCAGAATGAGTGTGTTCACCTCTTTCTCACAGCACAGTTATTTCAGTATTCTAGAGTCAGCTGAGAACAATATCCATCATTTCTGTTTCTGTATCTGTAATCATACGCTAATTTTCCCAAAACCAGCAACTCCTTTTGGATGTAGATGCAGCATATGGCACTGATTGTAACCTCTGTATATAGGCCCTTTGCACAAGAGTTGTGATTACTTCTGGTTTAAGAGTTAGTAGGGTAAAACTCAGTTTTTCTCCATACAGCTACTGCAGAAACGATGATAAAATGTTATAGTAGTGAACTATAGCCTAATACTAAAATACTGAGCTAACGGCTACAACAGACATGTTTTAGTTTTCCTGCATTGTCGTGACAAACAGCGAGAATAAGAAGTGAACAGCACTGATTTAACTTTAAACAGGGCTAAAATGCTGTATGTGTGGTTTGGCCTTGTATTTACTGCAGCTGCTCACATCAAGCCATCTCTGTGTCTTTGTACAACGTGGCAGCGATTTCTGTAATATGTCTGTTTTCAGAAGAAAGAACTTTTATATGTAGCATGAATTTAATGAATTCCTATTGCTAACCAAGCTAGATTGTCCGGCTAACATAAAGCACCTTTCTGCATCACCAGCTAATTTATACTGATCTTTAAAAAGCGAATTAATAAAATAAACCATTTTAAACCGCAATAAACCGTCAACGAATTAATTCCTACATGATCAGCTTGGTACAAACAGCTAACATTAGCTGACAAATTATGTCAGAGACCTTATGGCTCAGATCACAAACAACTAGCTAGCTCCTTGGTAAATTAGCTGGGAGCCGCGTTTTTTGATTGAGCAGTGAAAGGTGGATGTTTTCTGAAGTACTGCTTCAAAAATGGTAATTAAACTAAAATAATAACGCTGTTTGGCAGATCTATAACACAGCTAGCTGGCTAACTTTAAGGTTTGCTGCTCATATGAAGCTGGTGTTCTTCAAACTGCTAACGCTAAGCCAGCTAATTAGCGACTGTAGCCTGCTAGCCTACCATAAGCTAAAACAGTTTAAACGATGCATGCCAAATAGACTTTACATGTAAAAGTTTTGGTTTGTGTTTGTAACAGAAATCTCTGACGTTCTGTAGCTAAATGTGTCGGTACCTGTTCCACGTTAGCCGGCTGGTACCAGCAGCTAATGGAAGCTAAAGCTAGCTTCCTCGTTTGGAAATACAGTTAGAATGGGCTTTTAGCGTAGCTGGCTAGCTACAGCTAAACAGCGTCTACCAAATTCATACCACATTTAAAAGTTATTTCTTCTGAAAACAGAAATATTACAGAAATCGCTGGTATTTTGGACAAAGACAGAGGCTGCTTGATGTGAGGCAGCAGCAGTAGGCAGACCTACACCACACATAGAGCATTTTAGCTATGTTTAAAGTTAAATCAGTGCTTCCATTCACTTCCTATTCGCACCTTTTGTCATGATAGTGCAGGAAAACCAACAAATGTCTATTGCAGCGCAGTATTTCAGCGTTACGGTTCACTACTACAACATTTTCTCATCACTTCTGCAGAAGTTAGTTTTAACGGAAGTAATCACGACTCTTTGTGAAAAGGGCCCATTAGCTGCGTATCTTGCAACTTGAGACCGATGGCACTGGTCTGGCACCACAAGACCGATGACAGTCACTTGTAGTGCAAATGAAATGGAAGATATAAACTCCAGCCGTGTTCTTTCTGTTTCACGACGATCACCACTACAGTTCCCACTCGTTTAAATGTTCTGCCATGTGCTCTTCTCTCCAAATGTCTATTTGGAGGCATGTGGTAGTGCTTGTGGAGACAGAGGGTGGGTGGTTCAGTTTCTCGACTGGAACACGGCCCACAGGGCGGATGTGACCTGACTGAGCGGCGATTGCTTGGCCGTAATTAAAGTAGAAATGCTTGGACCAGCGCCTCTGATGGGACGTGACTCAGAGCCGCACACCTGTCACCTAAATACAGACTCTCTCTACAAGCACACACAAACAATCACATAGAAAATCTGTATCTGAGAGCTTTGAGTAGCTCAGAGCAGTGCATGCTCCTTCTTTACGTGAAGCAGGGGTTCTGCCAGGAGCATATTTACAGTCTTCCCTTATACCAAATATACTTGCTCGGCCAAGACGTTTGGTGTTTGTCGTTTGCTTCTTTAGGCAATTTTAAAGGTACCAGTATGTCATATTCCAGTAGTAGACCACAGAGGGGGTGTGTTATCGCGAAATAACATCACGGCTGTGATTTGGTGGTCGTAGATCATCACAGCCGTGATGTTATTGGCGGTAACATATTGCCTTTATACAACAGTAAAATAAATAAAGAAATTAATAAACTGGGCCGTGAACGCGGCGTTTAATATGTTTTGATGTTCAGTTCCTTCCTCCAAACTATAGCTCCTTAACGAGGAACTTGTTTGTACGTCAGAGTAACGAGCTCCGCCCACTCGCTGTTCAGCTGGCAGTTCGTTCTCCAGCTCCTTACACTAAATTCCCAAACTCGTTACCACTGAGCAGCATTTCTGTTTTTTTTATTCGGTCAGTTTTATGACTCAGTCTGATTTGGTCAGACTCTGAAGATCAGACGACACGTTTGCTGTATGGTGTTCGGTTCATTTCTGGCTGATTCCAGGTTGTTTAGCTGTTCTTCTGTCACAGCTGCCGACCGAAAAGCTGCTCAGTGGTGACGACAGTTTGGGAATTTGGCGTCATCTCATCTTCAGAGTCTGGCCAAATCGTCAAATGTGATCTTAAGTGTCCGTTTTCTGTTTGTGGCAAAGTATGAAGTAAAAACATTGAAATGGCTTGAGCATCTCCTACAGCTGTCAAAGTCATCTTAGAGGAGGGATAGTGTTTGTAGAAACCGTTGATGTGGCAAAATATCAGCACAGTTAGAACACCTCTGCAACTAACTGTTGTATAATGTGTCGCCAAAGCACAGAAGCAAGTCTACTGGAGATTATTTAACAATTGAATGTGATTTGTTATGATTTATGCTTGCTTTTTGTATGCTGCTGACAGGTCAGTGTGAGCTGCTATTACTTCTTAGCTACATTAGCCATGCAGCTCAGTGGCAAGCTAAAGAAACCAGCTTTGGATGCCAAACATATCTAAGCATGTGCGTTGTGGTAATTTTGATGCTTGAGCATTTGTAAGAATTATAGAATAGATATTCGGTTAACCAGAATAAAAAAATGTATTAACATAGTTCTCGCTTGTATTGGTCTAGTGGTAACAGGCTAAACAGTCCACGCTATGGAAGCCCATTCTCTGATTCTGACAACGTAATCATGCGTATTATGTTGAAATAAGGGCTTATTTTCTCAAAAATAATTGTGCTGAAATATTTGCTGTGTCAAAATAAAGACTTTTTTAATGATATGTCAGGATTATGACTTATTTTCTCAAATGATTGACATGCCATAAAAATGACTTATGCTGAAATAATGACTTATGTTGACGATTAGTCCTCTTGAGGTAATGTACAAATTTTTTATACTATAATGATTTATTTTCGCTAGCAGTTGCATTAAATGCCATTAAAACTCATTATTTTGACAGTTTGTTGGAATTTAATCTTAACTCAACATGTTGAGGAAATAAGTCAAACATACAAGAAAGTCCAAAAAAATTGTCAAAATGTTGATGTACTGCTGGCCAAAAAAAAATCAGTAAAAGAGAAAAAAGGCAGGGTTTTGGTTTGTTTGTTTCTTTGTTTGTTTCCTGCTCTGACTCTCAGGAATGAGCTCCCACAGCTCACAAATGCTTACATTTGATTATTGGAGTCTTCAGATGTGCAAATAAGCCAAACTAACAAGTGCAACTGTAAATTTTATATGACTAGTGGGCTTTTCTTCTTCTTGGTGGCCAATGTGCCATCATATTAGTTTGTCGAGGAAACATAAACAGCAGAGAAGCACCTTTAGTTTCTGGATGTAACTGATGTCTTGTTACCAAGTTACAGCTGTGTCTCTGAATCATGTCTGTAATCATGTGCTTGGCTCACTTTAAGGGCATTTGTGTTTCATTGTATCTAATACACTTAGTTCATTATAAATATGCTGGAAGTCTCACACTTTACAGCTCAGTGTTTCACTGACTTGTTGGCCTGTATGTTTTGTCCCTGACTTTGCTGATGATGCAAGAACCAAATGCCCAGTTAGAGATGTCAGTGTTTGAATACTGGCACCTGGAAGAGTTAACAGTGCTCCTGCACCTGCACCCCTTGTCTCTGCTGACTGACTACATTCGGTGGGGATGTAACTGCTTTAAGCAGACTGGCCACTGATCAGATCAGGCTTTAGGGCTGTGTGTGTCTGTGTGTTCGTGAGATTAGGCATGTGCATATTAGAAAGTTGCAGCTGTTGGCAGAATTTTTTTTGGGAATAATAGAAATTTTTCCCATCTTTAATCTGCATTTCCTCATTAACAAAGCTTGAGCTCCCGTGATTTTAATGCCAAGGTCTCTGAATCGCGAAAGAGCATTAGGGATATGCAACTGAGGCAATTAGCCTAGATAGTGTTGAGCGCTGCATACAGTGTTCTGGACTGTATAAGTAGTTGATTTGATCCAAAAGAGCTGATGCATCATTTTTACCTTCATGACTGCAGTTGTGACTTATTATGCTGAAATAAGGGCTTAAATAATATGGCTTGCTTTGTCAAAATAATGACTTTTTTACATGATGTATGTCAGAATTATGACAATGTTTGACAAGCCAGAAAAACTAGTTGATATGTTGAAATAATGACTATTTCAAGAAAACTAATCAAAATAAATGTCTAAATATTTGACGTCATAAATTATTTTGTCAACATAACAATTTACTTTCTAGAAATACAATTAAATGCTATCAAAACTCATTATTTTGACATTGTATGTTGCAATTTCATCATAAGTGTAAGTAGTTGATTTGATGCAAAAGAGCTGATGCATCATTTCTGAGTTTTACTTTCATGACTGTGACTGTAGGATGTGTGTCTGGGTTAACTGTATTCATCATAAAGAAGCCTTGCAAGTATAACGTTGTACATGTTCAGTTTTACTAGTTATCAGGTTTTTACACCTTTTACGGTGCTAATTTTAAAAGGAATGGTGAATCATGCATATGTAATGACTAGACTCGTGTCACTGAGTGTTCTGTGAATCGTCCAGCGCATCGGAGAGATTCCTCTTAGGAATTTTGTGCCTGTGTACTGGAATGCTCTCTGTTAATCGTGCTTGATGCTGCCAGTCATGGCACCATCCAAAACATTGCCCATTTTAGCATAATGTTGTTGCCCTGTCATGACTTTGGTGTTCCAGTATTTGAGGGTGCCATAACATCATGATACTTTAAGACATCTAATGATATGTGACACATCTGTCACAATATTCAGCTTCTGATGCTACAGTTGTCATTCAGCTCAAGCCTAAGTGGTGGGGTGTGTGCATGGAGGAGAAAAAGGAAACAGAGTATCGGTCGATATCGATCCATTTTTTTTGTTGTTTTCTTTAAAAAATACTAAGCTTTAGAATGAGCTCTAACAATACACATTAAAAGAAAACTCATTAAACAGCCACACTGACCTCTTTATTTGGGGCACTTCACTAAGGTGAGCATCTAACAGTAGACATTCATACTCAAACACTCAGCTGCCCTACAGGAAGAAATTCAGTTAACCACATCACACAGAGTTGGTGAGAAGCTATTTCAAGCTAGACTTTTTACAAGATTGGATCAGATTCATTCTTCTCTTCAAACTGCCCCCCATCTGACGTCCAATTCAGCCTTTTCTGTCGATATCATCATAGTAGCGACACCTGGTATCAAATTAGTGCATCTCTAATCCGCATCTTTTTTTTTGTGATACTTGCGGTTGTTCAGCGTTTCTGAGGCACTGACTGTACCCACAATGTACTCAGAATAGCACATCATGACTTAATGTATCACAATAACAGTAACATTTTCATAAGGCAACCACTGCTGAGATCTGATAAGGCCGACCTTAAGCAGGCCTCAGCTGAAAATGAGAATAAGCGACACCGAGCTCCACCTGTGGAGCTGCGGCGTTTAGTCTCTGGTGAGGAAGTGGGCGTGTGATGGTGCAAGTGTGTGGGGTTCATTGCACGCCCACACGTATCCTCATTTAGCCTGACTCAGAGCGTGTGCTGTGAGCCAGGCCCGCAAACACAGAGCTCCCTTTATTGCCTCATATGCAGCTGAAGGTCTTGCTATCTGTGCTGCAGTAAATTCACAGCTCACTGTTTTGCTCCCCGTTTCAAGCCGGTCCCCTCTCACCCACTTTTGTCTGTCTAAACAATCCTTTACTGTGCAAAGGTATGAACCTGTTGAGTGGATGGATGGATGGATGGATGGATGGAGTGGATGAAGGGCTGAATGAAATGCTTGAAGAGATAATCGGAGTGGAAATGAGTGAAGTGCAGAGTGGTGGGAGGTTGGGTGGGATGGGAATGGCTCTTGTGTGACATCATTGCTAGCCAGATTGCTGTGCTTTGCTGGCTGGCTGCCCTGCAGTGTAGGTGGAGCTTCCTTCCTCTGGAGTGGAGTGGAATGAGAGGGTGGGAGGTGGCCTGTCTGACCCCCAGCCAGCCAGCCTTTTCCTCTTCCAGAATGCCTCGCCACTCGCTCCGCTTTGCTCTCTGTGGCTGCCGAGAGTTACACGACACCGCTGGCATGGAAACTCCTGGCTAACACTCTTTAATTGGTGCAGCCTGGTACAGAGAGGCTTTTTTTTATAGGCTTCAGCAAGTACCAAGCACCACACAAAACACAAAAACGCACCCAGTGACTTACTGAAGTGTTTAAATGAGGGCAAGGGAGTACCATTGAATTGAATCACAGCCAGGCTGGCTTTGGCACGTTTGGAACGGAGCTCTGTTTCAGAAGAAAAAACAACAGTTGAATGCAACAGTTTGAATAGCTGGTCTATTCATAAAGGGGAGAGTGTGGTTTGCACTCTGTGCAAGGGAGTTGTTTCTCGGAACTCTGTGTGTGTGTGTGCGCGCGCGAATGTGGCGACATAGTGACACTCAGTGGAGAAGTGAGCATCGGGCCAAAAGAGATAGACCCCCTCCAGTGCTAGTTAATTATTAGTGTGGATTCCAGCACGTGACTGGTCAAGGGCTACTAAGCAGTGTAATCGCAGAGAGGGAAAGACAGGTGTGCGTTGGCCTGAGCTTGTGGTCGTCCCAAGCAGCCACAGACAGTTTCATTTCTGTCTGTTTTAGAATCTTTCATACAGCTCTTTAACATGACGTGAATTCATCCCAAAGTAGCATCACTCTGTGCTGTTATTATGCAGTAGTTACGCGGTAGATTATCTCGTTCAGCTCAACAGAGTGGCATTTTGACAGGGTGTGCATTTAAATGGCCGTGAGTGGAGAGCACTGACGTGGGGAGGCACCTTGTCCTGATCAGCTCTGACTGATGAGTGATGTCATTGTGTTCCGGAAATCTTACTGATGTGTCACTCTCTCGCTATGATGTATACGTATGAGATTTTTTTTTTTTTAGATTGACAGAGCAAATCCATTTCCATTTTTGCAGTGGTGAGCCATGACTAATAAGAGCAAGGCCTTCAGCTGAGGGGGATAAATGTCAAGAACAGACCAAGGCCTAATCCCATTTCTTCTTGTTACCTCTACCCCTTGTTTTCGAGTGTCACCCTAATAAAATGCGAGCCTTAAATAAAAAGAGCATCACTTCATTAACAGCTAATACTGCTGCTCTGTAGGGCGACCCTGCCTGTCTGCAGTGACAGCAGAGGAGGGTAAAGTTCAGCTCCTCACTGCTGAGCTTTAGTTACATTTAGGGATCATACGCCTTCAAAGAGGGGGCAATTATTTATTACCACCCCCACTAATTCTTCAGTGATATTAAGCTGAAGTCAGATATTCACCAGATTCTTATTGTCATTTTCCCATTCCACCTTAAATGGAGCAGCAGTTACATTCTGGCGTTACATGCTGGACTATTTAAAGTGGATCGGGAAAGTTGTCTAGCTAGCTACAGAGACATTAGCATGCTATTAGTGATATTTCTTTTACGCTTGTTATGAAGAAAAACGACCAAAATACCACCTTAAACTAAGATAAAACAGTGGTTATTGTAATTTTTTAATAGTGAATTCTCACATTTGTAGGTGTCTTTGGTCTCTTGTTCAGTTGTCTTGAGGTTTTTCTATTTTTCGCATATCTCTCTGTTTGGAGCCTCTGGAAATCCTCTGTTTGGAGGATCATGTAGCCCCAACACTTAACCCCACCCCTCTATCTCAACAAGAATTGGGACACCCTACCCCTAGCCGAGAACGTGCAAAACGCAGGGCTAAGAGCTCAGTGGTAGGGACGAGGGGTGAAATGGGATTGGGTCTCTGCTAATTTCTGTTAGTAGTATGCTAGTGTTAATCTAACAGCAGTTCTACTGATATATTTTTGGCCATTTTACCATTTACAGTGACTTCCTTCAGTAAAGAGACCAGGCATTTAAGCACATTGGTCAGGCTACCATTCATACTCATAGTCAGTGACACAACTTCGGAAAGCCTAGAGTGGTGTCTTTTTTGTTGTTGTTGTTTATTTGTTCGTTTTACTTCACAAACATGGTCCTACTCATTGGAAATTAAATCCATTGACATGTTAGGCCTCCTGAAAGGAGCTTGTTTGGCTGTATCTACAGAGATAACGCAGAGAAATGAACTCTGGCTGGGTAACTTTGTATGGGATGTTTCCCCATCAAGTCTTAGCAGTAAAAGAGAAATACTACAATACATGCAAAGATAAGAAATGATTATATTATTTAAAAATCAACTAACTATTACAGACTTGTGTGTTTTTTTTTAATTATTATTTTATTTCACAGAAACAATTAGGCCTGTTAGTTTTCTCCTCCAAGCTTATGGAGTGTCCAGTTAGGTCAGTTTGAAAAGGTGCCGTGGTGCTTCATGTGTCTCTGAGGAGGCAGCACCAGCATTCACCCTGCCAGCTTGGTAGCATTGTGTAATTGTGCGGAGACCCAGTAAGTGATTGGATTTGTGGTAAAAATTGGGTTTAAAAAAGGAAAACATAACTATTGGAACCTGTTTTTTGGTATTATCAGAACGATACCCAGTCACATACATAATAAATATGTGGGACATGCATATGACTCATGTCTTAATATTATATAAAAACAAACCTGTATGTGTATCTGTACTTTAAGTAGAACAGGTGACAGTCAAAGGAGAATAAGTGGAGAAAAAAGTGTGGTGTTTCCAAATCTGGACTTCCAAAACGTATTAAAAGATGTAAAGAAAATATGGCTCTTAAACATTGTGCAAAAGCTAGTAGACATCAAAACTGCCCCCATCAGATAAACAGCTTTTGCATTTGAGAGGGAGGAGAAAATCAAGCTGCTTCAGATCTGAAAACATCCACAGGTGTTTCTGTCCATGCTTCCACTGTGAGAAGACCACTCAGCGCTTTGGGAGAAGAACCTCACTGAGTTCAAAACCAGTTCAAATAAAGAAACTAATGGTGTTCTTGGTGCAGAAAATACAACCAACTTTTGAGACTGAACTTTGGAGGTGTGGAAAAATATGCCTTCAGATTTCTTTGAAAGTGAACGGAAGCTGTGTGTGTATGTGGTGTTTCACTTCACGCATGGGTTAAATGCAGAGGTGAAATGTCCTCGTTGTAGGACTAATAAGGGTAAAAAAATAAAGGCAATGTGTGGACACAGCACTGGAGATTTAGATATAATGTTTAATTGCTGCGGTTGTTGTATAATTTTCTGTTAAATGTATATTTTCATCTTTTTTCCTGGTTCTAAAAATGAATAGCTTGCAATAAGTGGCTGATCTGACTTTAAAATAAATGAATGAAGAGTACCTTCAGTACAGAATGTGGGTGTGGGTGTTATCATACTGGCTTGTTAGCTGCAGGTAGATTCTCTTACCATCACACTAGTGAGCAGAGGAAAACTGCATAAGCAGCACTGCTGATGAATTATTGAACACTGGCGAGTGAATGTGACGGGGATCTTACACGCGCTGCATACAGAGTGAGTGTGTTCCAGACAGCAAGACAGTGATAAAGAAGGAGAAATGAAATGGGGCGAAATTCTCACCTCTCTGTTTAACTGCTCTGATGCTAACAGAAACTGCATTGTTCATTCTGGAAGGTATCAAAGTAATGCAAACTAATCCACTTAGACCCCGTTTTAAACGCAGGGGAAGTATTAATTCTCTGTCAGAGCCGCCTCATGTAATCCTCTAAAAATACTGGAAATGGTAAGAACCTTTCAAGGGCAGAATGAGGAGAGCCAAATCGCAGTGATTTCATTTTTAATGGTTAATGTCTATTGATTTAGAAGTTAAATGTATTCAGATTTGGCCTAAATCCACTAACCCTTATGATCATAGTTTAGCTCCAGCATCAGGGTTTGTGTATCTGTGTGTCCATTTGACACAGGCCTGTGCTTTTAGTACATAGAGTTGACTTGTCGCTACATTAGCTACCTGTCCCCCAGGGCAAGTTGGGACCGGAAGCCTACAAAACATGGAAAAAATGTGAAAAATGCATACCCCATTCCCCTCGTGAGCTGCCCACTTGTGTTTAGATTAGCAGGAAATCTTCTCACCTATTAGGACGGGTGGCCAAATGACAAAGCATTTATGGTCAATCAGTTTATACTGCTGAAAAGCAAGCTGAGGACTACAGTTGATCTTTGTTGCTATTTTGTTGACCCATAGGAACTGTTTTCACTGTAAATACGAGAGCTCACTTCCATCTGTCGGGTTTGTGTTGTCCCTGTAAGTCTGTGTTTAATGAATCAGAGGTCATTGAGAATCTGGGGACACCTAAGCTTCGGTTCAACTCATGCTTGTCACTTGCTGGAATTTCCAAGAAAACTTATGAAATTGTTGCTGTTGAGTGATAGTTAGGCTTAAAATCAAGTTTACAAAATTTTCTTTACCCCAGATCACTGATCACCCCCCCACCCCAGAGTTTCGGGCGCTCTCTGATCTATTGCTGTCTAAAAAACTACTGAGAGAAAAAATCGAGATGGCTGCTGCTGTTTTTAGTCTTGCATATTACAACCCCATTTCCAAAAAATGGGACAATCAGTACAGAAAATGATATGCAAATCAGTACAAAGTAAAATAGTACAAAGACAACAAATCAAACGTTTGATACCAACAACACATTCCAAAAAATGTGGGTGGATGTGGGCAAGAAAAGGCTGGTAAAGTTGTGTAATCTTCTCAGTTCCCAAACGCTTACAGAGTACAGAGGAAGAGGTGATGAAACACAGTGGTAAACAGGCCCCCGTCCCAACTTTTTTGAAATGTGTTGCTGGCATCAAATTCAAAATTGAAATATTAAAAAAAAACACTAATATTTCTGTTTCAACATTTGATATGTTGCCTTTGTAGTATATTCCTTTAACAGTATGGTTTATGTGATTTGCATATCATTGCATTTTATTTTTAGCATCCCAACTTTTTGGAAACTACATTAGCAAGTTTGCTTGAGACTTACTTGACACTATTTTTCATCTGGCGGTGCTGAATTAGACTGGCCTTTTCCAGAATTCCAGCAGGTGGTTTTATGCTTCTATTATTTGTTAACTACATTAGTGCTGTAGCTCTAGTACGAAACTACTTTAGCAAAATTTAGGCACCAGACGTGTCTTGGCAGATCGACTATCTCATTGCTGACATCCAAAAATGCAAAAAATTGCATTTTTATTTATGTATTTAATTTACTTATTTTGCACTATGAGAGAAATGCGGAAGGTCAGATGGTTGTAGATTTTGCAAAGAGAATGGAAATGGCTGTGGTGAGCACGTATTTTCAGAACACAGGGTGACATACAAGAGTGGAGGGAGGTGCACACAGGTGGATTATATCCTTAGCAGAAGATGCCACCTAAAGGAGATTGGAGATTGTAAAGTGGTGCCAGGGGAAAGTGTAGCAAGGCAGCATAGGGTGGTTGTCTGTAGAAAGAGATTAGAAACAAAGAAGAGGAAGAGAGTGAAGACAGAGCCAAAGATTAGATGGTGGAAGCTGAAGGAGGAGGATGGTTGCAGGCAGTTCAGGGAAAAGGATGCTGGAAAGGATGTACAGCAGGTTAGGCTGATAAAGGACAGAGAGGGAAATGTACTAGTGAGTGAACAGAGAGTGATGAGTAGATGGAAGGAGTACTTTGAAGAACTAATGAATGAGGAAAATGAGAGAGAGAGAGGAGGACGACGGGGGGAGAGATAGTGGATCAGGAAGTGCAGAGAATTAGTAAGGTGGAAGTGAGGGCAGCTTTAAAAAGGATGAAGAATGGAAAGGCAGTTGGTCCAGATGACATAACTGTGGAGGTATGGAGATGTTTAGGAGAGAAGGCAGTGGACTTTTTAACCAGGTTGTTGAACAAAATCCTGGAAAGTGAGAGGATGCCTGATGAGTGGAGAAGCATGTACTGGTCCCCATTTTTAAGAACAAAGGTGATGTGCAGAGCTGCAGTAACTACAGAGGTATAAAGTTGATGAGCCACACCATGAAGGTATGGGAAAGAGTTGTTGAAGCAAGGCTAAGGTGAGACATTCAGATCAGTGAGCAGCAGTTTGGTTTCATGCCCAGAAAGAGTACCACAGATGCAATTTTTGCATTGAGAGTGTTGGTAGAGAAGTACAGAGAAGGTCAGCTACATTGTGTCTTTGTGGATCTAGAGAAGGCATATGATAGGGTGCCAAGACAGGAACTGTGGTACTGTATGAGGAAGTCAGATGTAGCTGAAAAGTATGTTAGGGTGGTGCAGGACATGTATGAGGATAGAGAGACAGTGGTGAGGTGTGCAGTTGGAGTGACAAATGGTTTCAAGGTGAAGGTAGGGTTACATCAGGGATCAGCTTTGAGCCTCCTTCTTGTTTGCAATGGTGATGGACAGGTTGACAGATGAGGTCAGGCAGGAGGCTCCATGGACCATTATGTTTGCAGATGACATTGTAATATGTGGTGAGAGTAGAGAGCAGGTGGATGAGAATCTGGAGAGGTGGAGGTTTGCACGGGAGAGGAGTGTGAATGAGAGGGAGGCAGGTGGAAAGGTGAAGATGCAAGGAGTAGAGGTCGTAAAGGTGGATGACTTCAAATATCTTGGGTCAACCATCCAGAGCAATGGACAGTGTAGAAAAGAGGTGAAGAAGAGGGTGCAGGCAGGATGGAGTGTGGGTGGAGACGGGTGTCAGGGCTGATGTGTGACAGAAGGATAGCAGCAAGAGTGAAAGGAAGGTTTACAAGACAGTAGTGCGTCCTGCTATGATGTATGGTTTGGAGACTGTGGCTCTGTCTAAAAGAAGGAGGCTGAGCTGGAGGTGGCGGAGATGAAGATGCTGAGATTTTCGTTGGGAGTGACAAGGATGGACAAGTTTAGAAATGAGCAGATCAGAGGCACAGTGAAGGTGGAGCAGTTTGGAGATGAAGCCAGAGAGGCCAGGTTGAGATGGTTTGGAAATGTGTTGAGGAGGAATAGTGGATATATTGGGCAAAGAATGTTGGAGATGGAGCTGCCGGGTAGAAGGAGAAGAGGTAGACCTCAGAGAAGGTTTATGGATGTAGTGAAGGTGGCAAGATGGAGGCAGATGATCCGCTGTGGCGACCCCTAAAGGGAACAGCCGAAAGAAGAAGAAGAAGAAGAAGCACTATTTGGAACCTGAAGTTAACCTTTGCATTTGTGTTAAAATTTTTGTGATGAACAGACCAATAGTGTAACGGTTGGGAGCGAGGAGGTGGACGAATATGCAGGGATAAGCGACTTTTATTCAGGGCAAATCCAGGGTCATAGTCTAAACGGTCCAGGTTCATGTAGCCAACACAGATCGATTCGGGTACAAACATGATGAGCAACACACCAAACAGTTCAGACAACAATTCAAACACCATTACATCCAACAAAGACCAGCAAACACAGGGCTGAAATACACAGGGTAAACGAGGGATCACAACACACAGGTGGAAACACAGGTGGGAACAATCAGTCACTAAACAAGGGGGCAGGACTACAAAACCAAAACAAAGAACACGTGCTAAACCAAAACACAACACGAACACATGGACAGGACTGGGAGGGGCCAGTCGTGCCAAATAGAAATGGTCCAAAATTATAATTACATTGAAATCTTGTTACGTTAACTTTCATTACAAGTTAAAAAAAAATTTCTCCTGTAAAGTCATGATTTTGAAGATACTAGGTTCTGTTCTGACGGCGTCAGTATTTTGGATAAAAAGGAAATTCTGTTAACTTTTAATAAAAGAATAAAAACTGAGAATCTATCACTTTAATTAATGCATTATGAGTTGTGTATGAAATGGATAAATTTACCCTGACAGACAATGAACAGACTTTACTTGTTCTTTATTATTTTTCACATTTTAGAATAATAGACATTAGAAATGTGAAGGTTATACAGAGTTATCTAGTGAGTCATATTTTAGATTCTTAAAATCTTGATGCCTTTGCACTGCTTTTCTTCACATTTCATCATTCTTTTGTGTATCTTGATGAGGAATCGCATGAGATGCTTTTCCATCAATTGATTTCAAGCTTTTAAGGGCAAAGTGTCTTTAAAATGATGTACATCCAAAGGTTTGACTGCGACTGTATATTTTTAGCTGTCTTTCTGGCATGTCCACTGTAATGTTTGTCTCTTTTCTTGTTCCTTAGTCGTACTTCGTCACTGACTATGACCCCACGATCGAAGACTCGTACACAAAGCAGTGTGTGATCGACGAGAGGCCTGCGCGGCTGGACAGTGAGTTGGAGTGGGGTGGAGGGGGGGCTATGACCAGTGATGATTCAGATTGTTGGAAGTATACTGTATAGACTCTACGTTTGTGTGTTCATGTAGGTGATAAAATAAAAACTGTCATGCCTGTTAACAATATCAATATTCCAAAAAATTTGATTTTTTGTATTTTAATACAAGTTAATTCTATAAGCCACATATAAAGCATGAAGAGGGAGTGTGGATTCATTTCATACAGCTAAATCAGATGACCGTTATTATAAACATTGGTGAATTTCCTCCCAATAAGAGCAGCTTATAATGATAGACTCTTATTTTGCCATTCATGCCTGGACTGGGGAGTCCAGCCACTGGTCCTCTGTGTGTGGGGCTGTGGTATTATGCACTATTTTTTCCATTTCAGTGAGTGATTCATTTGTGAAACAGTCTTTGAAGAATGGAAAGAACCTTTCACTAGTGACTACATACATCACCAGTGAATGTATGCATCAGTGTGCGCAAACAAAATTAGGTGCCACAATTTAACTATATGGCCGATTAGATTTTCTCGTTTAAGGCTTTATCTGTGTACCATATATATTAGGCTTAGACACTGGTCAGGCATAACATTCTGACCACCTCCTTGTTTCTGCACTCATTAACCATTTTATCAGCTCCACTTACTATATACGTGCACTTTGTAGATCTACAGTTACAGACTGTAGTCCGTCTGTTTCTCTGATACTTTGTTAGCCCCCATTTTACTCTGTTCTTCAGTGGTCAGGACCCTTCATGGACCCTCACAGAGCAGGTACTATTTGGGTGTTGGATCATTCTCAGCACTGCAGTAACACTGACATGGTGTGTTAGTGTGTGTTGTGCTGGTCTGACTGGATCAGAGACAGCAGTGCTGCTGCAGTTCAACACCTCAGTGCCACTGCTGGACTGAGAATAGTCCACCAACCAAAAATATCCAGCTGACAGTGTCCTGTGGGCAGCATCCTGTGACCACTGATGAAGGACGAGAGGATGACCAGCACAAACTGTGTAGCAGCAGATGAGCTATCGTCTCTGACTTTACATCTACAAGGTGGACCGACAAGGTAGGAGTGTCTAATAGAGTGGATGGTGAGTGGACACAGTGTTTTAAAATCTCCAGCAGCACTGCTGTGTCTGATCCACTTAGACCAGCACACCACCACCATGTCAGTGTTACTGCAGTGCTGTGAATGATCCACCACCCAAATAGTACCTGCTCTGTGAGGGTCCATGGGGGTCCTGACCACTGAAGAACAGGGTAAAAGTCCACTAACAAAGTATCAGAGTAACAGATGGACTACAGTCTGTAACTGTAGAACTACAAAGTTCACCTATATAGTAAGTGGAGCTGAAAAAATGGACAATGAGCGTAGAAACAAGGAAGTTGTCAGAATGTTATGCCTGATTGGAGTATGTTAGATGCAGAATGGTTCTAAATTTTTGGGGGGGCATTTCACTGGGGGCAACTCACCCCAATGACATTGTTTCATATAAGGAAGATAATAACATAGTGTAACAAAAATGAACTGTTAGGAAAATATAAAATTATTTTTGCCAATATCAAGATTAGCATAAAAAATAAAAAAGAACAATGAAAGAATAAAATAAAAGCACAAAGTGCTGAAAAGTACGATAGTTCATTCAGTGTTTCACACATCGGCCTGCACTAAATCTAATTAAACAGAGGTAGTTGTGCTCTCTTTGTAATGATTAGTGAAATCATCACTAGTACATTACATTGGCTAGATGTCTTCAAGTACTGATGATATTCACAGTATGCTCAGAAAGGCATAATCTTTGTCGATATTGATAAAATATTGTCTCATTGGCCGTCCCTACCCTGATCACAGGTTACATTTATAAATATACTGTACAGTGCTGTGCAACATTCCCAAGTGCTATGTGGATGGGGTTAGTTTTACATGGGAAGATAGTAATAAAGTTCTTACTTTTGGGTTTTTTTTTCAATGATTTTAGATTTACAGACCACATGCTTACAAATTGTGAAACAATTCACTTTTGCCATCTATAAAACGAGCCATAGAAGCAACTCCAGGTCATATTAAACTTGTGTGAATTGCGTCAATAAAAATGCGATAATGTCCTGTAATATGAAATGGAGGCTCTCAAAGAAACATTTATTTGTCAGAATCAAGCTTGTGCTAAGCTGCATCCAGTGTACGACTCCAAACTTTAAAACATAGAACTCTGTAACCAAGATTAGGATGTAACAGAATATCAGGAATACATATTCAGAATACAGGGTTTATGTATTTGTGTTCAGCCCAACTTACGTTTTGTAAAGGCAGCATTCAGAATACATTTTTATAATACTTTTAGAATATTTACCCATCATAATGTAAAAATATATTTATATACTACCTTTAAAAGATTTTTTAAAAATGCTCATTTATTAAAAGTATTGGAATAATTTTAAAATCAGTTTACAGTGTGTAGCAAGCTTGTTAGATGAACTCTAAAGAGGACCCCGGTTAACGGCTTCTTTACCAACATAGTCAACGGACAGCTATAAAAATTTACCCTGTTTATCTAGAATGTAAAT
Source organism: Pygocentrus nattereri (assembly GCF_015220715.1). Taxonomy (NCBI): domain Eukaryota; kingdom Metazoa; phylum Chordata; class Actinopteri; order Characiformes; family Serrasalmidae; genus Pygocentrus; species Pygocentrus nattereri. The sequence goes on from NC_051225.1 coordinate 16,399,869, forward strand.
TTGTTTTTGCATGATTTCTTCAGCTTTTGCTGACTTGTTAATAACATCAGCAGCACTGTTGTTTTAATTTACTGAAGGATTGATTAGATAAACTATTGGATGGGACTACTGGGCTTCCTTGAGAAGAACAACAACAATAATAATAATAATAATAATAATAATAACAATAATAATGCTTATTGTAGTGTTGATTTTTTTTTTAACACAAAGATCTGTTACCAAGAGAAAGGATTTACAAATCAATTACTCAGATGCCCAAGACATTACAGCACTGTGTATTTAGAAGAAGGATTAGTGTTAAAACTCTGCATTTTAGCGTGCATATCTAGCTGTTGTCTGAACAAAACCTCATCTCTCCAAAATGGTAACTTTACAGGAGAAGGAAAATATCTTCTATATTTTCTATGTAAGTCAATGGAACCAGACGTTTTTCCAAGTAATTTTGGGCCATTTCTGTTGGGCCTTTTATCATGAAATTTACACACTGTGTAAAGGGCAACAGCCATTTTCAAATGATGTCAAAAACATTTCAAATGATGTCAAAACAGTTGGAAGTTTTCTTCCGAAAGCACACACACACACACACACACACACACACACACACACACACACACATTCATTTGTATTGCTTTTGTTGGAACAAAACCTTGGAACTCCATTTTTGTCATTTTTCAGTTTCTGTCATAATTTGAAAATGCTTGTTGTCTTTTACATTGTGTGTGAATTTCATGATGAATGGTCCAACAGAAATTACCCAGAATTACTGTCTGGTTCCATTTATCTACATAGAAAATATAGAAGGTTTTTTCCTTCTCCTGTAAAGTTACCATTTTGTAGATGCAAGGTTTTGTTCCGACAGCAACTATACATATATATATATATATATATATATATATATATATATATATATATATATATATATATATATATATATATATATATATATGTATGTATATATATATATATATATATATATATATATATATATATATATAATATTCATCTAAAGCAGAGCTTACAGAAATAGCAGAAGTTGAAATGCTGCTGTGTGTAACATGGCTGTCCTGTGTGTGTATGTGTGTGTCAGTTCTGGACACGGCTGGGCAGGAAGAGTTTGGGGCCATGAGAGAACAATACATGCGAACAGGGGAGGGCTTCCTACTCGTCTTCTCTGTCACCGACCGGGGAAGGTGAGCAACACCTCCTTTCTCTCTCTCTCTCTCTCTCTCTCTCTCTCTCTCTCTCTCTCTCTCTCTCTCTCTCACATTTACTTTTTTTTCTTGTTCTCACTTTCGTTCTTTCTCATTCCCCTCCCACCCCCTCTTCTCTCCTTGTATCGCTGGGGTTCTTTTGACTTTCAGTTTGACTTGTTTACCCGTTAGGCGGTTGTCTCACACACAAGCTGTATTATTAGCCGGCCTGCAGGCTCTGCGTCTGCTTACCTCTCACACTCTCCGCACGGCGTTTCAAATCAAACGCTTCTGGATGCTTCACTGTGTGTGTGTGTGTGTGTGTGTGAGAAAGATTTTGAGAGCTGGTGTTTGTGTTTTATGTGTGCCCGTGCCCCCCTCAGGGTCCTTTCCTCTACCATGTTTATGCTGTAAACAGTCCTTCCTTCCTTAGTTTACATTACCTCCTCTCTCACCCACTCCCACATGCTGCCTGAGACTCACTGGCAGTTACTGCAGAGTTCATGGCGGTGCGTCCTACTAAAGAGTGACATTTTAAACCTCGCCGCTCCCCTCGAACTGTTAGCACTACAGTCAGCAGGGACCTGAGAGAAGTGCCTTTGAACACACACGCGCACACACACACACACACACACACACACACACACACAGTCCCTGTGATGTCAGTGTCATAACAAAACCTTGTATCTCTGAAATGGTAACTTTTCAGAAAAAGGAGAAAACATTTAGCTTTAAGTGTGTGTTGAAGGGGAATTCCATCCAATTTGCAAAATGTCTGTATAATTCAGTTATTACAGGTTTTTTTTTGTGGTTTGATCTGAAATGCTCCACTCTAGAGAAGCTGTTTACAGCGAGGTGGAACACACTCAAAGCATTTAACCCTTTTAGGTTGACCCAAAAAACGACTATTATTAATTTAATATGCTTTTTCCTTTAATAATGACATTTCTGACTGCTGGTATTGCGTTTATTTGATATGTAAAAATGTGTTTTAATAAAGTCTAATATTCTGAGACTTTCATCCAGTTTGTCACAAACTACCATTTGCCACAAACTACCACAGAAAATGTCAGTCTTACTTTATCATTGACCTGATTGAACCACATTTACATTTTCAGCATTTAGCAGACGCTCTTATCCAGAGCGATTTACAAGAAACCAGTCAGTAAGCGCTTACTTTCTATTCTGAATGAGCTCCCGCATTTGCTCAAACACAAACACAGTGCATTCAAAGAGAAAAGATGTCACATGCATGTTTTAGATCAAGAGAGAAAACATGGTAGAAAGTCTCAGTTCCACAAGAGAGCAGTCCATGTGGTTAATGTTTGTAAAAACCACATCACAAAAAGTCACTCAGAAGGTTACAAATATGTTGCCTGCTTTGTTTTATGATGGTTTTGGCCCAAAACTTATTTTTTCAATATTAACTATGATCCTCTACTTTATCCTCTGTTTGGTTCTTTAGCCTGTAGCTAAAACCATTTGTAGCTCACTTACTCTTCTGGCCAGACAGTTGAAAATCACTGGTTTAGGTGAAGACAATGTCCTGAAATTGAATATCTGTGTTACCTTGACTGGTAATACATAATGCCACAACGTTCACCACAAACATTAACACCCCTGCAGTCTTGAAACATTTTCCCCCAGTCAAGCCTAAAATTGGAAGAGGTCATCAAAACTTGAAGAACATCACAGTCAGATCACCAAAGTGTGTTTGGCTTGTTTTTCAGCCTTTTATAGAAAGGAAAGGGAAAAAAAACACTGGATTGTAGTTTTGTGGCAGGTGTGGTACCACACAATAATAAATCACGTTTATCAAAAGTATAATAGAATATGGCTTTCCAAGTCTGCTCTGATGAATAATAGTAGCCTTGACTTGTGAAAGTTTGTTGACATGCTGGAAACCACTGTCTATCCATGCTGAGGGAAATACATGATGGGTGTAGTGAAGCAAACTACCGCCCACAGAGATTTACCACACTTTTACCATCATCAGCTTTGCATTTAAACACTCAGAAGACCCTTGTTTGTATGTTTACTGGTCATTTTGGATAGGAAATTAAATGGCTATTGTGCTATACATTCAACCCCTGGTTCCTATCAGCACCACTGTAAAGAACATCCAGGTTGTTAAGTTTCTCTGCAGTGCACCATTTAACATCAAACCACTCTCAATGACTTTGGTTATGTCTGAATTATACAGAAATGTTTCCCTTTAGATTTACACCACGTAATGGAAGTGGACCATGTCTATTGGTCCATTTGTCATACCATTTTCACAGCGTAAAGGGCAGTGTTCGCACCAGAGTCAGCAGGCACTTGTCCATATGTGTCCTTGGTCACACATGCCATACACTGAGTAACTTGAACCTTGCTGCATAGCATTTTTATAACCATGCCATAAACATGTGATGGTAGATGTCATATACTGTCAAAAGTTGGTATGTCATAAATTTTGTTATGTTTTAGCTGGTTTTAGGTATTGTTTTTACTTTTTACTTTTAATTCTTTTTTTCTTATTTTGTACTTTTATCTCTACTTTTTATCATTATTTTTATTCTTTTTATTTATTTTATTAGTATTCTTTTTATTTATTGTATTATTGTCAGTTTATTGTCTTACATCGGTTTCTTTTATTTCATTAATTTGTTTTTATTTATTTTATTTTGAATAGTTTATTGGTACCTTCTTATTATTGATTTACTTTTATGATCTTTTATATTTTAAATATTATAGTATTTGATTTTTTTTTTTTACCGTACAGCTTCTCAATCTCTGATTCCTGTATTACTCGGCTACATTGTAAATGAGGGTCTCCCTCAATGTATTCCGAGTTTAAATAAAGGTTGATTGATTGATTGATTGATTGATTGGTTGGAGATGTCATAACAGATTAAGTCCAGTAATGTAATAGTGTTACTGTATACATATTTGCAATTCCACCTGCTAGTTAGGACTCCCCCAATCACACGATACCACCGGCGTTAGGAAGGTGAAGGCCAACACAGGCTTCCTCCAAGACCTGTGAACCACCACTGCGTCTTTTCGAACTGCTGCTCATTCAACGCCACTGGACAACCAAACACGTTTGGAGGAAAGCGGTAACTGCCAGATCTGTTACGTCAGTTAACAGATTCCTGCACTAACTAGCATCGTGTTGGGTGATTGGGGGAGACGGGGGGCATCCTACCCACCCAGAGGGCGAAGCCACTTGTGCTGTCTTCGACTCCTGGCCACGGACGACTGTAGCATCACCAGGGATTGAACTCATGATCTTCCAATGTTATGGGGCATCTTCTCACACCCAGATTAATCCTAATTCTAGGCACTGCAGTTTAGTCCAAGACTAGGTGTAATCCAGTCTGGAAAAGCCCTAATAAACCACGTCACCATATTTAGCTTCTTTCTAACTGTTAGCAGAGTTTGAGTCAAACACACAAATGCGTTCTTCCCCATATGTTGGTTAACTAGCATTCGCATTTGTTTCAGCAAATTAGTTTGTTTCAGCAACATTATGAGAACCAAGTGACCTCTTTGCTATCCTGGGTGCTGGATAGTACTTGTGGGCTGAGAGAGAGAAAGAGAGATAGGGCAAAAGAGACGGACTGCAGCTGGAGGAGTGGGCTTTATTCATGTGGTCACATGGCTGCATTCCTCTGGGGTTTGGTGAAGACGGGGAACTCCCAAACACAGCCGGAAGCACATCTGCCTGCCCCCTTTGAATGTGTATGTGTACATGTCTTATTGCGTGTGTGTATATGCTTTACACAGGTTTACAGTCAGTCTGATGAGTTTTATGCTACCTCATCCTGTCTCTTCTAGCTTTGAGGAGATCTACAAATTCCAAAGACAGATTCTGAGGGTGAAGGACCGAGATGAATTTCCCATGATCCTCGTGGGGAACAAGGCTGATCTAGAGCTCCAGAGACAGGTGAGCCAGGCAAACTTCAGTTCTGTTGCAAATTGTTTGCCTGAATCATCATCGACTGCATCTTAGATAAACAACACGTGATCTAGGCTTAGTAGATAGACATGTGTGCTCACAAATCCAATTCCATAAAGTTGGTACAGTAGATAAAGTGCAAAAAAAAACAAAGCAATCATTTGTGATCTTTTACTGGTATTTCATTTAAAATAAAATGTATTTAGAAAATACTTCATCAAATTTATTATAATTAATTTTTTAAATTGACACATTCATTCTAAATTTGATGCCTGAAACACATTCCAACACGTTCCTTAAGTTGGGACTAGGGCTGGGCAGTATAACCATGGACATCGTCAGTACGTCCAAACTGCGTGTTTAGTCCTGTTTAATTATATTCATGTAGCCCAATGAGTGAAATGTTGAATATAAACCTTTGATTTGATTAAATTAACCTTTCATTTTTTTTGTTCTTATGTAGCACTACTTTGTCCATTTCAGTTTATCAGATCTCAGAAAAATATACATCATTACAATTTGTATATTATGAAAACTTCTGAAAGTAATGTAATATTACATTTTTGCCATGTTGTCCTAGTTGAGACTAGGGCACCGTATGACTGGGAAGTTTGTGGCATGTTCAAAAACATTTGAATAGGTAACAGGTGATGATATCATGATTGAGTAAAAATGGAGCATTCGCAAAAGGCTCAGTCAAGCAAGGATGGGTCGAGGTACGCAACTCTATGAAAACCTGCGTGAGCAATAGCCCCACAGTTTAGGAACAACACTTCTCAATGCACAACTATTTATAGTCAATAACATTATTTAAAAATTCAGAGAGTCTGAAAAAATCAGATTTTTGGCCGAAAAGCAATATTGAATGCTTGTTATTTTTAATCCCTCAGATGGCATTAGATCAAAAACACATGCTTCTGTAATTGCCATAATCACTTGGACTTAGGAATACTTCGGAAAACCCTTTTCAGTAAGCAGAGTTCATCACTGCACCTAGAAATGATAGTTAAGACTCTACTATGCATTGCAGAAGCCATATATCGACAACATACAGTGCATGCACAGCTACAAACCTCTATGGGCTTAAGTTCACCTGAAGTGGACTGACGCAGAGTGGAAAGTGCTGTCTTCTGATGTGTCCACCATTTAAATAGTTATAGAAAATAATGAACTTATGAATTAATTGAATAGTCGTTTTCTCTCGGCCAAAGAGAAAAAAGTCCATCCCAACTGTCAACAGCACAAAGTTGAAAAGCCAGTGTTTCTGTAATATGCAGGCATATTGGTGCCAATGGCATGGATAATTTATGTGAAGGCCCCATTAATGTTGAGGGGTACATATTGGAGCAAGACATGCTGCCTTCCAGATAACGTCTTCTTCAGGACTGCCCCAGGTTGTTTCAGCAAGACACGTTCTGCATGCAACAGCATGGCTTCATAGTCAGGGAGTGCAGGTGCTAAACTGGCCCTTCTGCAGTCCAGACCTGTCTCCTATTGAAAATGTGAGGTGCATTATGAAACGCAACATGTGACAATGGAGAGCAGCTGAAGTGTTATTTCTACCATTCTTGCTTGATTTTCCACCCTTGCAACTGCATTAATTGGTGTCTGCAGTTGTGAAAAATTACTGAACATTGTTGAAAGGAAAAGTGATGTAACAAATGGCACATCACACATATAACATATATGGTAAACATATCCCTGTCCCAGGTCTTTTGAAACATGTTGCAGACATTAAATGCAGAGTAAGCATATATATATATATATAAAATCAGAAAAACAAAGTTAATTAGTTGAAACATTAAATATATTGTCATTTGTACTGTTTTCAGTTGAATACAGGTCTAGAAAGATGTGCACACCATTGCTGTTGGTAAAGAGTTTGTAGTTAATGACACTGTTTGGAGCTACAACCGGGACCTTACAGTCTACGTTGACCGTATGTCTATTTATATAGACTACAGTAGGTCATTTAAAGTTATGCGATGACTTAGTCATGCGGATTCCATGATGCTATTTGAGGAAATAAAAATTCCATTACTACTAATTAGCTTCGGTATAAATCAACTACATTTGTGGTGCGAGGAAAATTCTATGAATCTTTTTCTTGTATATAATTAATATGTTCCTCAGCCATCAGACAAGCATAGCACTTTTTCTTCCAAATATGGTTGGAAACATTCAGTTCACTCCATTTCAGTCCAAAATATATCTCAATAATGAAAATACACTGAAGGCCCAATGTTTAGTCTCAGCAGCTGTCAATCAAGCATTGATTTTCCAGCCATAACATAGTTATTTTTTGACTTTTTAACCCCCGTTAAGCTCACCCACCAACTTTCAAAATGCAGAGTCAGTTTCAGAACAGGTTTCAAGATGGAGAGTTAAAAAGGATTTAAATGAAGCTTTTCAGGTTTCAGACACTTCCAGCTTCAGCATGTGTCTTGCTTGGTCAATGCAGAATGAACTTGGGTGTCTTAAACATTGTAGATTTGTGTTTTGAACTGAAAGCAAATGAATGGAATGTTCACAGCTTGAAATCTGTGCTCAGTGTTGTTCTGGGGGGGAAGACCACAGAGACACACCTTAGTCAGTGAGCAACTCTGAAGATATGAGAAGGACTTTCTGTCTGCCTCCCCTTTATATGCGCCTGACATTCTCAAATTAAATGGGGATTCCACCGATTTTTCTGTCTGAGTAATTCAACCATTAAGATGTAAACAAAATCATTCAGAGTGTTTGCTGTGAAATGGTGCATTGTAGAGAAACATAACAACTCACATATTTAGTGGTGGTGATAGGAACCAGGGGTTAAGGTGTCTACAGCACAAATATAGCCATTTTATTTAATGTCCAAAACCAGTAGTGAACCTGCAGTGCTCAAAGGTAATCTGGGGACATTATAAATACAATTGGTCTTGTTCATCACTTTCAAAGCTAAATTTGTTATTTATTCTATTGTATCTGTCACAAACGTTATAATGACCAGGTTTACTGAATGAAACTCAGAATGAGCCCAGAAATTGATTGAAGACCCAAGTAAGGCAGGTAATGGTAGGAAAAAGATTAGTGAAAAGATTAGAAAAATATTTGCCCATTTTGAATTTGATGCCACAACACGTTCCAAAAAAGGTGGGACAGGGAAACAAAAGGTTGGTAACGTTGTCTAATGGTGGTTGATTGGCAACAGGTCAGTTATATGACTGGGTAGAAAAAGAGCATCTCAGAGAGGTTTCAGAAGTAAAGATGAGGAGGGGGTCACCACTCTGTGAAAGACTGCACCATCAAATAGGTCAACAATTCAGGAAAGTGTCACAGAGTAAAATTGTAAAGAACTTCTGCTTTTCATCGTCTATGGTACAGAATATCATTAAAAGATTCAGAGAATCTGGAGAAATCTATGTATTTAAGGGACGAGGCCAAAAACCAGTATTTGCTGGCCGTGATCTTTGGGCCCTCAGACAGCACTGCATTAAAAACAGACATGATTCTTTAGTGGAAATCACGGCTCAGAAATACTTCTGAAAACCACTCTCTTTGAAAATGGTTCATAACTGCATTCACAAATGCTGTTAAAACTCTAAAACACAAAGAAGAAACCAGAAATGCTGCCACTGATGCTCAAGGAGGCTTGTTGAATCTTCTCTTTTAGAATTAGAATAATTAGAATTTATAATGTGCCTGTACTGTTTCACACAGTCAGTTTGTAAGGAAAAGACAATATTATATATTATATATAATTTAAAGATTCAGATATTTGAGAATTCAACTCAATATAAAAAGTTTCCCAAAGCAAATGTTAAATGTGAAAGTCAGGTTTCTCAAATGGTGGCATTCTAGGAGTAGCTTCGGAGATCTCTGGTTTAAATGTGTTTGGACATTTAAAAATTAGTAAAATTGGGAGTTTCGTGAAAGTTTGGCAATTGGACCCAAAGTATTATAATATTAATTGATATTGATACACTATTTTCAACTATACTATAGTTAACTGAAATTCTCTACTCTTGGATATAGTAAATATCATTCATATTTACTATATTCAATAATTCTAAAAAAAAAGAAGAAAATGCTCCAGAAAATGCTAAAATAGAGGCAAATCTGAAAAAAGATTCCTTGCAGGATAGCTTACCTTACAACACCCTGCGTGACTGTAATTTTAAAAATACATTTTAGGCCAAGACCCTCTCAGAACGATCCCTCTTAGAACAATGTTTCAGGCATCGGACTAAATAGAGGCATTAAACGCTTCAGGCATCTGGTTCCCATCACTGCTACTGTGAACAATTCTGTTATTTTCTCCAGAGTGGAGAATTTCACATCAAACAGCAAAAACTCTGACTTCATTTTCATCTTAACATCTTAACAATTTTTAATGAATTAAATTTATGAGCTTTAGGAAAATGTAAAAAAATGTATTAGATGTGCTCAAAATGACAAACAGAGCAAGAAGGTTCTAAAATTACTTAGAAAGCTGCTGTGAGAACAAAACTTTATTTTTGTCATTTTTCGGTTTTTGGACCAGTTTGAAAAAGCCTGTTGTCCTTGACATTGTGTGTACATTTTATGATGAATAAACCAAAAGAAATGGCCCAGAATTACTTGGAAAAACGTCTTGTTCCATTGACTTACATTGAAAGTAAGATATGATTTTTTTTCTTCAGCCATGAAGTTTTTACATTTACATTTACAGCATTTAGCAGACGCTCTTATCCAGAGCGACTTACAAGAAATGCTTTGTCAATCTAGAGAAAGTATCTTTGCTAGTTACCAATAGCTTAGAGAAAAAGACAGACCTGAGCTCAGATACTGCTAGAAACAAATGTCACTGCAGACACCAAGAGAAAAAGACAGAGTTGAACGCAGAACTCTGTGCCATTCAATGCAATACAATAACAATAAGATACAATACAATAAATAAAATAAGTGCAGCTTATAGTTCAATGCTCATTCAAGTGCTGTGTAAAAAGATGAGTCTTCAGTCTACGTTTGAAGACAGCAAGAGACTCTGCTGTTCGGACAGCCAGTGGGAGTTCATTCCACCACCTGAGTGCCAGTACAGAGAACATTCTCGACGCTCGTCTTCCGTGCACCTTGAAGGATGGCGGGTCAAGCCGAGCTGTACTCGAAGCTCGAAGGACTCGTGGTACAGTTTGAGATTTTACCATTGCCATCAAGTAGGTAGGGGCTGGTCCATTTTTGGCTTTGTAGGCCAGCGTTAGGGTTTTTGTTTTGGACAAACAAGGTTTTGTTCCGGAAACAACATTACAATAAAGTTCATATCCAGAATCCTCCATATTTCAAATGTGGGGATCAAATTTAAAGGCAGATAACCTGATATAACAAGTGAATATGAATAGATAATTACAGTGTATTTTTTTCAACTAAGAACGGATTTGCTGTGCATATATATTATATTGTAGTATATTATAAAATGGGCTATATTTTCAACACATAAATATGTATTCTGTACTATGTATATGTCTCCCGTTTCATTTTTTATATACACTGTATATATTTTTTTCATGTATGTGAGGTTATAGCAGCCAGAAACAGAGAAAATGAGAGAGATTTGAGGGTCACTGAGTGCAAGCTGCAGTGCTCACACATTCAGTTGATGTTATACTGCCACCTGGAGGACTGAAGTAGAGGAACGGGAGTTAATTGCATTGATTGCGTCCATCTCTCCCTTGATTGTCTTTATTGAGTGCTCTGAAAGAGACCCCTGTTTAAACTGATCTCTGTCAGTGAGCCTCTAAATGATTCTTTTTTTTAGACCTTAAGCCTTTATCTGGAGCAATAAACCCTGGACAGCTAAATTTTCTCCTCTAAACTGCCAGCGAGGTCAGTCTCAGTAAAAATGCTGTGTTAAACCGAGGGGTCTGGATCATGTATCTTCTTCTATGTTCTTGTGGTTGATTGTGTGAAGCTCTGAGCTGTACTGAATCAGGATAGTGGCTCACTATTGTTAGCTACTCTTAGGGAGGGGGGGGTCTCTCTCCAGCAGTTGCAATGAATTATGGGACAATACAGTTTGAAAAATGGTTGCTCTTACAGTTCATTGTTTCATTACTTGATCTACACTCCACAAAGCTTAAAGAGTGGGACTGTGTGCATTATACATGTACGGAGTGGTGGTGTGTTAGTGTGTGTTGTGCTGGTGTGAGTCGATCAGACACAGCAGTGCTGCTGGAGTTTTTAAAACACTGTGTCCACTATTAGACACTCCTGCCTTGTCGCTGCACCCTGTAGATGTAAAGTCAGAGACGATAGCTCATCTGCTGCTTGCACAGTTTGTGTTGGCCATCCTCTAGTCCTTCATTAGTGGTCACAGGACGCTGCCCACAGGGCTGGACATTTTTGGTTGGTGGACTATTCTCGGTCCAGCAGTGACACTTAGGTGTTTAAGAACTCCAGCAGTACTACCGTGTCTGATCCACTTGTACCAGCACAACACACACCCCTACACACTACCACCATGTCAGTGTTACCGCAGTGCTGAGAATGATCCACCACCCAAATAGTACCTGCTCTGTGAGGGTCCATGGGGGTCCTGATCACTGAAGAACAGGGTAAAAGGGGGCTAACAACGTATCAGAGAAACAGATGGACTACAGTCTGTAACTGTAGAACTACAAAGTGCACCTATATAGTAAGTGGAGCTGATAAAATGGACAATGAGCATAGAAACAAGGAGGTGGTCAGAATGTTATGCCTGATCTGCTGTAAATGTCCTTATGTTGTGTTGTATTATTCATTTATACTGTAAGAGAAATGTGTTATTTTGCTCAGCTATGTCCAGACTGGGAGCAGCATAGCCTTACCAGCACAGCAGTGACCGTCTTGATCACTTCACCTCTTTGGAGTGTCCAGTAGTCTGTTGATATATCTTCACAATTGTGTAAAGAAATGAGCCACATGGGTTGATGCTTATAAACATTAATGAGAATAGACAAAGAATAGACAATATATAGTGCAGCTTTAATGAAGGTCTGTCCTTGTTACCCAGATCTTCACTAATGCATAGATCAGAAGTAGTGTTAGTGTCTCAGCATCGCTAGCACTGACTGTGAATGCATGTGCCTCGGTCTCTTTCTCAGGTGACTCAAGAGGAGGGTCAGCAACTGGCTCGGCAGCTCAAAGTCACGTACATGGAGGCTTCAGCCAAGATCCGTATGAATGTAGACCAAGCTTTCCACGAACTGGTTCGAGTCATTAGGTGGGTTTGGTTTTTCCAAGCACTTCAAGCTGTTCTCTAATGTTGACACAAGGTGGCAGCAAAGCCAGAGTCATTGGGTTGCAGCGACATTCTGACCTACTTCACAGCCAACTCAGTTTCATGCTTCATCTTTCTTAACCCCTCTCACAGGCTGGATGGGCTTCCAGCCGTGTCATTAAGGAGGTGATGGCGAGAACCTGTGTTGTAGGGAAGGGTGATACGGGTCTGCCGTCAGTGGTTAAAATTTCATGGGAGGTTTCGGGAAGGGAGGTGCCGTTTAATTGGGACAGAATTGTCAGTCAGTTTAGCCTTCCAAAACAGTGCCTATGGGGAAATGCATAGGAACAAGTTCCTACTGAGGCCCAATATGAACATTGTCACTAGTGATTTTAAGAAGTTAAAATTCAGACACCCTATAGCGTTGGCCAAGATATATTTTCATATGATCAAAAATGACACTCTTAATAATTTGCTTTACTGATATGAATGCTACTCGTCAGATTTTGGCCATTTTAAAAACTTATTAATTATTTACTGTATTTATTGAATAGTATAAATACAGGATGTCCCAAAAAATGACATCAGTAACTACATGTCCTCAACAAACTAAATTAAATAGGCTTCATGTTGAACAATGTAAGATGTATTTATCAAAATTCAGAGGGGTGTAGATTTTATAACCGATTTCACAGCTTCACAAATGTTCAGTATGCGCACCACCTGTGACACGACACACGTCAAGTCGGTAGTCCAGCCCCTCAAAACACGCTGTGTTTGTGCTGTGTCTAAATCTGTTTTTCAGTTGGTGCATTTTTATTGAATTTTCTCCAAAATCCCCACTGCACACTCTTGTTTGACAGTGTTCGAGACTACGAAATTAAGTCAGTTTTTTTGGGACACATTGTATAATAATATAAATAAGATCATTGATAAACAGATATAACATAATTGCACTGGCCATGAAACCAATTAATTGTAGCCAAAATAACAAACATGTTTATTTGATATACACTGTATTTACAATAACTGAGCCTGCTTCAGTACCAAAAAACTGTTGGTTTGAAAAAGGAAATATTTATCAAAAACTACATTAATAAGAACTTTGCCCTTACGACCATCAGCATTGTGGTGACTGGTGGTCCCGCCTGCCAATCTGACTCGATCTTGGTCATATCATTAGGTACTACTCGGCTACTGTTTTGTAAGCCTCTTGTAATGCCTGCTTATTTAATACCTTATTTTATTTAAGTCTTTGTTTTCAGCAAACAGGCAGTAGAACAGCATCTATGATGCCAGGCGGTTCAGCATGGGGGAAGCACCATGCTCACCACATCACCACATTAACTATTGTGGTTGTTACAGTTAGGAAATTGATTAGATCAGGGTCTGAGCAAACCGTTTTGTTTAAAGGGAAAAAGAATGCGAAAAAAAGGAATATAAGTTAAGTGGCCAGAATATGAAACACTGTGGTCAGGGGCACCAGGCAATAAGCAGTGTCTACTTCTCCTGGATAATATTCATATAAGTTACGGTTAAAAGTTAACCAGGAACGTAATAAACTCTCACAACGCTGAGTTTCTGTAGCACCTGATAGTATGTTGGTTTGTTGTTTGTTGTCATAAAAGTGTCATATTATTTTATATGACATTAAAGCAACATGACAGTAAATTGGTCGAAAGATTGGCCAAACCATTATAGCACCTGGGCCATATTTCATACTTTACGGAATATACAGTGAGTCAGTCAGTACACTTTTAGTACAAAGGGTCCTATATAGTACTGAAAAGGGTTAACCATTGTTAAGAGTTCTTTGAAGAACCAAATTCCATCATAGAGAAAAACCATTTCAACAAGCACATATAAAATAGTTATATGGTTGCTGTTTCCATAAAGTGCCATTAAACCTGTATATAACCTATGTAGAACTCTTGAAGAGCCATGTTTGACATGCAATTTTCAATATAAGTATTTTTCTGCATAGCAGATGAAAAAGCGCTTGATGGAAATGACAGATTTTGAATAATATCTATATTTTCTTAGAGGTTTGTTCAGTCGCTTCAGGTGGATACAATTTTTAGGCTGATAAATTATAATGGAAGCTCTTTTACTAAATAAACAAAAATTCAACAAAGTCATATGACCGTTTAGGTGCTTCCAGTTTTTCCTTTTTGCAGCTCCGAAACATGACAGAAGGCAGCAGGAACCAGTGAACTGATGAATAAATTAAAATGTACCTTAAAAAAAAACTAATAATGGTGATATTAGATGCTAAACAGCCTTAAGGTGCCTGCAGCTGATTCATGGACATCATCTGAACCGTTATGTTTGACAGTGTTCTGACTGCATTTATTATGTCTAAATATAACCATAAAATTAAATAGACAAAACAGTAACAAGAAGCTGCTCAGTGTTAAAGATTTTTCTGTAGATTCTCTCCTTTTTATTCTCCTGTACAGAACCAAGGGAAACAGCCTAATTTATGTTGCGCCATTTAAGTTACTTGCTTAAATTTAACTCCACAGCTGGATGGAGACCAAACAGATGTGTTTTGAAAATGCGTGTCAATAACATCTACGATCAACTTTGCCTCTCTGCAGGAAGTTCCAGGAGCAGGAGTGCCCACCTTCACCGGAGCCAACGCGCAAAGAGAAGGACAAGAGTGGCTGCCACTGCGTCATCGTCTGATTGGGGTTTCACCGCCACCACTCACCCAGCTGCTGTCACCAGTCCCCGCCCCTCCACCCTGCCTTCTGACATCACATCCTGTGTGGATGAATCGCTGCCTTTCTACACGTGCATGTCTTCAAAAAAACTGACATCATCATGACCTTAAACGCTGATAGAGTATAACCGTGTCTGAACACTAAACACCGCTTCTGGAAGGTGCGCTGAAATGTTTTCATTTTTATTTTGTTTTGTATTTTGAAGGATTTTATTTCATTGCCTTATAGTGACGTTGTTTTGAGGTGATGAAGTGACTAAAAATGTCAAACCAACCTTGGAAGGCTTTTAGTCACCGTTTTCTTTTTTCTTCTGGAGAGCTATAGCGTGAGATGATCTTCTGAAGCTTCGTGTTGTGCCACATCTCTTTTTTCTCTCATGTGCTAATCAGCTACTGTACATAAAGTGAAAATCTGTGTGAGTTTGAAACGCTTTTATAATGCCATAACTCAGTTGCTACGGTGTGAAGTTGATGAGCTCGGCTGACGTGCATTAAAGTAAAATGTGTTTGAGTGTGTAATGTACATAAGTAGCCCTTAACCTTATGCCATCTGTTCCCCTTTGTCAGCAACGAAATCTGTGCTGCGTTTGACTGGCTCGAGTCGTGACGGCACGTTCGCACTTCTGTTGAAATTCTGGTTTGATTTCTTTCAGTTGGGTTAATGTGGAAATCGTCTGGTGTATTTTACTACCTGTTGTCGGTGGATCGTTCCAAGTGTCTTTGCTCAGACTTCTACAGACTGTTCTCACACTCAGGTTGCTCCGTACACAGTGTTCTTGCCGTGTTCTCTCTGTGTTCATGCTTCGCCAACAGTTCACATTAGACCTTCAGCACTGAACCAGTTACCTCCTCAAGGACCATCACCAGTTTGCGCCGTGACCATATAAGCGACCCAGAGATGTCATCTCTGAAATAATTGTATTGTTTTTTCTGGCCTTATTTCTGGATTGAATTTTTTTTATTTTACACTGATAGTATTCTGTTTTGTGTTTGTATATATATATATATATATATATACACACACACACGCACACACATACACACACACACACATATATATATATATTTTTTTTACATATTTCTTTCATTATGTTTCTTTGGTCTGCTTGGAAACGATTTCAAGGGGAACGTCATACTGTATGTATTGAAGTCATCACTTCCGTTCACTTAGATCAAACATGGGAGGTGTTTTCTGGCAGGTGCATCTGAGGTGGACTCCTTTTAGCTTGGACAGTCTGCATTGTGGTCAGGCACTGAAGGAGAACACAAGACGTCCGGGATAATCTCTCGGACCCTGTAACGTTTATCACTGGCTACATAATCGAACAGGTGACCGTTTTTTTCATGACTCTGTATCTCGAGGGTTCATATCACTATTGCTCCATAGAGTTTTTTTGTTTGTTTTTGTTTTTTTGTTCCTCCTTTTTGTTTTGATTTTTTTTCCATGTATGTATTTCTGTATGAGAGATACAAATAAACTATTTTAGCTTTGTGTTTTATCATCATGTAATATAAGATAAAAAGATGGAAGTGATCCTTTGAATGGACATGATTAAATGTTTTTACTATATACTTTTATACATTATTTTCTTATCGGACTAGTTAACAGGTATTTTTATATGTTTGTAAGTGCAAATGCTCTCATGGCACAACTGTGTATATGTAAAGAGGAGTATTTAATTCTCTCAGTTTGTTTTTTTAACTGAAAAAAAACAGAACAGTCTAAAGGCCAACGCTTGTTGAACTGTGTTCAAGAACCTTTCCTGCTTTTGGTCTAGAGCTGGGAACCCTTGCGTTGGTCAGCAAGTGCTAGATGAGCGGGACCCTGTCAGGGTGGATCAGCTGGAGGTAGAGCTGTCCTTTTTTCTGCTGACCTTGAACCAGTTCTTTATGTTCTGGTCCCATAATAACCCAGTATTTCTTAATTCTGGCTCTGCCCTGCATCTCAGTTTTCTTTGCTCTACAAGCCTGGAATTTATTTCCCAAAGAAAGCTTTGTCAATTAGCAAGCCCACCGTCAACTTTAGCCCAGAGGTAGGCCTGTCCAATAGGAGAAGAGGTCAGGGCCATTTTTATTGGTCATCCTCGCTTTGGACTTATCCAGCTTGCTAAATGTTCTGCTTTGTGGAGATGCAACCCTGATCCAAGTCTTCAGCTCATTACCAAACCTTTCTCGAATTGGACAGATACTTGTTGAAGTGGGCAAAATACTAAACTGCAAGGCACTTGGCCAGTATTGAGAACCACTCAAAGGTCAGTAGAGAAACAAAAACCCCAAACAAAAGCTAATCTCAGATCTGCAGACCTGGACAGAACCCACCAGCTCGGATTGGTCTCGTCTGTTGTTGTAGGTGTTGCGTTGTTCTGGTCATGCTTAAGCTGACAGGAGTACAAACACTTAGCTCAGCAATGAAGGATGAAACCAGTGCATATTCCTCCACTCTTTTCTAGCAGAGTTTGTGAACATCTAATCCATATTGTGTTTTCTTGCTCACATCTGTCCGTACCCCTTGTATAGCTTCTGGTGCTATAATAAAGTCTATGATTAAACCATCTGTGATAGACAGTGCTTTGCCTTAACATCAGTGGTGCTCCCTTCTGAACTTGTTTTTGAACAGGATTTGCATTTTTTCATCCGCCAAGAGACACGCTGTGCGCAATTACGGTTCCATTGTCCATGGAAGATGTTTCATTTCCAGTAACAATGAGTTCATATTGATGACAGCTGTCCTGGTTGAGCATGAATCTATCTATACGAGGGACTAGCGCTCTGAAGAGGCTGTGAAGGAGCATGTTACCATAGCGCCCTGCAGAAGACTCTCATAAATCAACTCAAGATCAACTGCAGATTTGTTCTACAAGAGGAAAAAAGGAGAGAAAAACCCTCTTGTTCTGTTCCACACTGATTTGTGCCCTTGCAATCAAATGAGTTATCCCTGTTAAATAACTGAAAATAAACCCATTGTGATGTTGGGAAGCACAGTCAATTCCAAGGACAATAATAAGCCACCCTGAAAAGCAATGGGTAATAACACACTTAATGAAATACGTTGCTGCAATTTGTGTAGCCCTGCAAAAGGGGATGGTGAGGTGGCATGGCAGATCTGAACACACAGTCCCTTGCAAAGGCTCAGTCAAGGCTAAAACGGCCTCTGTGTTACCTTCCCTGGGGAATTTTGTTGGCTCCCGAGTTTGTGATCGTGCTGACTGACGTTTTCACAACAAATTGTTATTTTTGCCAGACATTTTGATTGGTACAGTAACTACGCTCACAATTTGGTGCTGTATTGAGGCTGCCAGTGTACTTCCAAAAGGGTTTGTATTCCCATGCACCCAAAAGCTGAAGTGAAAGCTTTTAGAGTACACACTGTATGCCGGTTTATTATTTCAGTCCCATTTCAATACAACTATTCTTACGTGAGGGAAATATCCAAAATAAGACATCACTGACTGATTGCCCTGATATCTCTCCACCTAGAATATACCAGCCTATGTGTTTACAAGAACAAGAAAGTTTGAGCATGTGACTCCAGCCTCATTCAGTTTGCACTGCCTTCCTGTTTAATTTCGCATTGACTGCAAGGCCTTGATAATTAAAGCTCTTCATCTCCCAACTCCCACAGATCAGTCTCTGGGTTATCAAGTGAATATCCCAAACAGTTGGTGGATCATTTTTCTTGAATAGTATTTAAACCAATGGGGTCCAAACTTATCTGCAGAGGGCTGGTGTGGCTGGAAGTTTTTCCTCCAGACAATCAGAAATGCACATGACTCCATTGGTATTAATGAGCTGGTCAGTCTTCAAATGACTGATCATGGGAGCTCCTGCTTTGTCAGAATGAAAACCTGCAGCCACACTGGCCCTTTGTGGATAAAATTGGACATCCCTGATCTAAACTGTAGAATAGCCAGCTCGGTGGGATCTAGATTCAAAATATATCTGTTTATATCTGGTACAAGCCTAGAGTAGTTTGGCTCATTTTCTTACCTTGTTTGTAACAGGGCTGTTACTTCATTTAGGCTGTAGCATTCATGTCTTTCCAATGTTTTACTAATTTTCATGATACAACATGAAAAGTGCATTATTATTATACACGTAACATTCTGACCACCTCCTTGTCTCTACGCTCATTGTCCATTTTATCAGGTCCACTTACTATATAGGTGCACTTTGTAGTTCTGCAGTTACAGACTGTAGTCCATCTGTTTCTCTGATACTTTGTTAGTCCCCTTTTACTCTGTTCTTCAGTGGTCAGGACCCCTGTGGACCCTCACAGAGCAGGTACTATTTGGGTAGTGGATCATTCTCAGCACTGCAGTAACACTGAAGTGGTGGTGGTGTGTTAGTGTGTGTTGCGCTGGTCTGAGTGGATCAGATACAGCAGTGCTGTATTCTGGATTGAGAATAGTCCACCAACCAAAAATATCCAGCCAACAGCGTTCTGTCGGCAGTGTCCTCTGTAACTGTAGAACTACAAAGTGCTCCTATATAGTAAGTGGAGCTGATGAAATGGACAGTGAGTGTAGAAACAAGGTCATAATGTTATGCCTGATCAGTGTATTATACCATGTTGGAAACACTGGCCTGTCTTGTTAGCTATAGCACAGTGTGTTGGTGCTGATGTTTGTTTAATTGTGCTAATGTGCAGAAGGAAATGGATGGTGAACGGTGCAGGAATCTAGGACAGTGGTCACTGGCCCCTCCTACTTTTCTGCAATTCCAATTTGCATCTAACATGCTGCTCCTCCTTATCTAACCCTAATACATTTGAGCCAGCCAGTCAAAGACTAATTAATAAGACGTTAGTTAACTGGATCAGGTGTTACAAATTGCAGTTGGAACTACACTCTGCTGGACCAAGCTTGGTGACCATTGGCCTAGGATAGCGGTTTCCAAACCTTTTATAGTCCCATGCTTCCTTTCCTCCTTATATTAAACGTCCTACTGCGTACCTCCTCACTGTCTTGTGTATTTGGCCATGATGCTTATGTAAGATACTAGGACTTTAAAAATCCATTGGATAATAATAATAATAATAATAATAATAATAATAATAATAATAATAATAATGACCGGTCATGGTCATATAGGTCTAATTTTCCTGAGCTCTTCATCTGAATTTGCTTTGTTTTATGAGACAAAATCCCAAATCCATTGGTTTACAATGGAGCTTTAAGGACATAAGGACATTGAATCATAATGTTGCTTTGATACCGTGACTCAGGAGATGAATTACAATGGCCTGGACAACAACTATGGTCCTCTAGTGTTCTACAAAACACAAGCGGATGGACGCTGTCACATATGCACATGAATGTGTGTTCACTCAGCACAGGAGCAGAAAGAGCATTGTAGCACTGTTTGAGCTCTGGAGAGTGCTACAAAAAAGAAACGGCCCCATTATTAGTAGATATGTTTTCATTAATGTTCTCAGCAAGCATCATGGAATGACTGTTAGCATTATTTTTCAAGATATAAGTATCTTGATCCATCTCTACACTGAGGTCCAACTCAAGGCCTGCATCTTTAATTCAGATTTTAAATCGTGTACTGACCGCTAATGGATCAGTGGATTCTAGACAGTAGAAGAATAAATGCACAACCTATGACATCAGATATTGATTGGTCACAATATACTTCATGACTCTTGACATGCTGCGCCATATGCACCAAGAGGTCAGATATAATTGCTGCAATAAATATCACAGGAATGAACGATAACATGTCCAGTCCAACATTTTCCAAATCTCTTCCTTTTGCTGTGTGTACTGGGACTCATTGCTTCATCTGCATCTGCCTTGTTTCTTACTGCATAATCTGACTGCAGTTGAGTTCTAATTGATTTGATTCATTGATTTTTGCTTTAAGATACTTTGCATAACCAATAAGCCCACTGGCAACGGAGAATGTGGTCATTCATTTTTCTTGTCTTAAAAGCCCTGATTTAAGAACACATTGGTGGCAGCTTATCAGGATGCAACAAGCAACAGAGGCTCTTTTGTGTCTGTACCAGAGAGGCTGAAATATGCAGGCCCACCATTAATGTCAAAGTAAAAAACAGGCTATTTTAGCATTTAGAGGGGGTCACTTTCTTAACCTGTAAGAATTCCTTTTGTTCTCTTCTTCTTTTTTCCTAGAACGAATGCAGTTTAATGCATTTACGGTTTCTCTGTCATCTCATACCCACACCCTTGTGCTTGCCACTGAGTCAGTCCCTTTGTTAATTGAGCTCCAGTTGGACTCCCCAGGCCTCTGAGGACTAGTGGTCATAATGCCAAGACCCTCCCACCTCCGCCTCTGAGCTCCCTGTCACTTCCTCCATTTATGCTGTGGTCTGGTCAAGCAGGAGCCTACTGAGGCGAACCCTTCACTCATCCCCCGCCCCCCTGCTCTCACTCCCACTCTCTCACCATTGATAGATGTCAATTAGCATTTTGGCACTTGCTACTGGACCGGAAAGGCACTGAAAGGTGCTGGATTTGGAGCTCAGATAGAAGTGCCTGAGTATGTCAGCATTTTCAGTATAGCTGAATGCCCTTTTCTTGATAATAGATAATAGTCATATGTCCTGTTGATTGCCAAACTAAACATTATCTTACCTTCGCAATAGATTAGAAACACCTCCCTGCTGAAAAATCATTCAAATCAATTGAAGTTTCAGATGGTTACTGGAGTCCATTAGTCACCAATGGACTTTTGTGTTGTTCTGATGGGTTGATCACAGTGTAAAGGACTACAATGGCTTAACAGGAGTTCTGGGACTGATTCCAGATATGTCTGGTGGATTGGATCCAAAGATGTCCTACAAAAAAATTGTGGTCTCATATGGGAACTGTTAAACCAATTCCCATTAGAAAGCAAACGCATCAGGGTTTAATCCTGGTTCTAATGGTCTTTTTCAGCAGGGATTTAAGACTCACAGCAGGCCTTGCCACTACCTGCATTGCAATACCTAAGGCTGATAAGGATAATCCCAGAAACCCCCCTGATAGCAAGAGGACAGTGGACCACTGTCGGCCCACTGACGGGGTTCACTGGCATTTTGCTCAGCATTTTTCTGTGTGCATTTACAATCTGTTTGGGGAGATTAAAATCTAGCGCTTGTGTGCAAGACACTAATCTGGGTGGCCCGAGGGTGGACCAGCAGTGGCAACAGTCAGTGGGGTGCTGACCTTATCGACCCAGCAAACCGATATATGCTCGCTATCTGGAATGTTAGGAAACATGTTAACAATATTTTTTCCCCTTAAAACAGTCATTAGAAAAGCTTCCACAAACAGATATTTTGATCTACAGCACTGAGAAAACACAATGGAAGGTGGAGATGAATTAATCTAAATTAATAGCATCAGGTACCACAATCTTGCCAATTTATAGATGTTTGCGGTACAGCTTGTGACTGAAATTGAGCTTTCGAAGATAATATCTTATCATGTTCCTGCTTTTGTGTTTAACAGGCTTCTGGAAACATTCTACCACTTCAACAGTGGCTTCTGTTGAGAAATGTTTCACTTTCCCTCACAAATTTTTGCTTCCATCACAAATATTTTGCTTTCCTTCGCAAATGTTTTGCGTTCCCTTGCAAATGATTTGCGTTCCCTCGCAAATGTTTTACATTCGTTTGCAAAAGCTGTGCTTTGCTTGACACGAACAGCTCATTGAATTTTACCTTGATCTCTGATTGAAATATAAAGACGTAGCGTCGCTTCTCCAAATTAAACAAGATTCTGCTGTTAGTGACTCAAACTGAGACTGAGGTCGAGTTTCTTCACATAGTAAAAGCTACATTTACAGACACTGTAGAGAACAATAGCTGAATAAACTCAGCTCAGACTGGCGAAGCTGGGTAAACAGCTTTTAACGTTAGTGATGCTAAAACAAAGCTCTAATGTAGGCAGCGGCGTTTAGCGCCTCTGGTCCTACGTTTGCTTGGGAACGCAAAACATTTGCGAGGGAATACGGAGCACCGTTGACATCCTATATAAATAAAAATAAAGAGTGGCCATGACTTAGCAAGGTGTGGGAACGAGCTGATTAAGTCGTGGCCACGACTTAGTAAAGCGTGGGAGCGAGATCCTAATGCGTAGCCACGAATTAGTACGCCGTGATCTCGTTCCCATGCCTTATTAAGTCATGGCCACGACCTAATCATCTCATTCCCACAGCTTACTGAGTCGTGGCCACACATTATGATCTCGTTCCCACGCATTATATTTTATTTATACCAGCGGGGCTAGGTAAGTGAACGCAATCTCTAACTTTTTTTTTTTAAGCCACGCCCCCTCAGGGGCTCCGTGGAAAAGATGCGAGGAAAACGGAATGAATAAATAAGGCAGTGTGGAAGTTCAGCTGGGGGGATGTGGCGAGATGTGTGATTCCCCTCCGCCAGTGGTACAGTCCAAACACCGAACCCCCTCCATCCAGGCACTGTGCAGCTCACCGCGGCTCTCAGAGCGAAACTCCGGCGGCGGTCACGCATCTCACGTCGCGCTTGTGGTCAATGAAAGTCGCCGCGGTGCTGTCACTGTGAGCTGAACTGCGGTTCTCTGAAGAGCGACATGGACGGAGTGAGCAGCAACAAGAGCATGTCTTACAGCCGGTGGAGCTACGACAGGTAAGGCGGCTGCGCATCACTTTCACTTTATTCCGTCCTCAGAGTGGCTGACATGGCATGAGGGATGACATGAGACGGGAGTCAGACTCGTTCATCTCAGCTCGGCTCCTGGACGAACTGATTCAGTTGTGAAGTGGTTGAAGTTATCAGGATACACAGCGTTTTCCAGAGATGCAGACTGTCCATCGAATGACCAGTGAACCGTTTGGTCAGTGATACATGGGCTGTGTATAGCTTCATTTTTCAAATCTGTTACTAATGTGTTATTTCCTTCGGTATAAAATGTAATAACACAGCAATCGCCGTTAATAACAACAACAATAATAATCATAATAGCGTCGTTTAAGAACGACATTATTGGGATATACACGAGTTTTTTAGTGAAGGTAATGGTTCTGAATTCTACATAGATCCATTTCAGGCTCTGCATGGTGACATGGTTCTTCAGAGTGATGGAAAATGTTTTGTATATGGTTCCACATAGAACCTTTTCGAAAACGGTTCTGTGTAGCAAGTATATTTTTGACATCATAACAATAGAAGAACACGTTTTGGTGCCGTATGGAACTGTTTTCAGCAAGCTTCTGTGTAGAACCACATACACAAGCACCTTCTCCATCATGAAATAAACTCATGGTTCTACACAGAACCATTGAATAACCTCATTATATATGCTTCTACATAGAACCTTTTGAAAATCGTTCTGTGTAACACCAAAAAGGGTTCTACTACTGTTATATTATTGACATCGTAACAATAGAAGAACCCTTTTTGGTGCCGTATGGAACTCATGGTTCTACATAGAACCATTGATTTACTAAAGAACCCTTGAAGAACTTTATATTTAAGAGTGTAGTGTTCTGAGTGTAATTGTTTGTAGCACTACTGCTTTAGTGTGAGTTCCTTCCTGCTGAAAAAACCCATAGGAACCATTAAGTGTCTGTTAGTTCCTCATGGTTTTGAGCTTTGGCTTTTTATGGGGTTGATATTATTATATAAAGGATCCTACTGGATTTAATGGTGACCAGCAGATGATTCTAAATGCATTTGATGATTTCCTGATGGGATCTAAAGGTGTTCTGTAGGAAACTAGTGGTCTGTATTGCACACAAACCTGTCCAGCCCGCAAAAGTGTTTTAAATCGCGAATCATTTTAGCTCATTTCACAATGCGCTGCACTACAGTCCCCAGCATGCATTGCAATGTAACGTATGCTCTGACTTTCATCCCAATTCTATGCAATTCCACATCAGTCATATCACTAAACTCACTAGCTGCATTTGAGCTGCAGTTCAACCAATATAAACACCCAATGTCAGCTCAGCAGCTCAGAAACTGAGCCCAAGTATTAATGAACTTGCAGCAAAGAAAGGATGGCAGGTGTCTAGTTCAAGCAAATGTTGAATATTTCAGGTATTCATGTAGTATTTCAAGGTTTAGTACAAGTACCTGTATTTTACTGCTGGAGTTTTTGCATATTTTCATCAAACAATGGTTGTTCGGGTTATAGTACAACATTGACTAAAAATGAAATAAAAACATTTTTTCTCTTGCCCACAGATTTGATGAGATTTTTTAAAATGGCCACTTTAGTGTTCTGATCTAGCACATCAGCTTTGATAGGTTAGCACTGCATACCGCATTCGGTGAAGGTGCTCAGACTAATAAGAGACTAAAACAGCTGTACAGACGTCAGATAAAGGATAGGAAATGCATGAGATCCCTATGGTGAAATCACAGCTTGTGAGATGTGAAAGCGTGAGACTCCACACCTCATTTAGACATTTTTCACCAATTTTTTTGTCCGTAGTCATTGTTAGTTATTAGAGTCCCCACACTGCACGGTCTGTCCTGGTGTGTGCTTTCTATACAGAAGAAGTGCCAAGTGGGAGAAAAAACGTGAATGGAAGACTCAACAGGGCTGATACATTCTGCCACGCAGGCTTTAGGTAAATACACACATGCAGTATCTCACAAAAGTGAGTGCACCCCTCACAAATATTTTATTTTTTCATATTTTTCAAATATTTATCTTTTCATGGGACGACACTATAAAAATGAAACTTGGATATAACTTAAAGTAGTCAGTGTACAGCTTTAATAACAGATTTACTGTCCTCTGAAAAGAACTCAACACACTAAATAGCTGGCAGCACAAGAGACTACACCTCACAGTGTAACATGTCCAAATTGTGCTCAGTGTCAATATTTTATGTGACCACCATTATTATCTTGCACTGCCTTCACCCTCTTGGTCATGGAATTCACCAGAGCTGCACAGTTTACTACTGGAATCCTCTTCCACTCCTCCATGATGACATCACGGAGCTGGTGGATGTTATCGAGTTGGAAAACTGCAATGCAGCACAGTTTCCCAAGGGAGGGGATCATGCTCTGCTTCAGAATGTCACAGTACATGGTGGAATTCATGTTTCCTTCAGTGAACTGCAGCAGTGAGCGAGCAGTACTCATGCAATTCCAGACCATTATGCTACCACCACCATGCTTGACAGTTGTTTTGGTACTCCTCACCAATTGCTGGACACCAATAGGAGGCAAACAAGTTTATCGTCAGACCACAGGACATGGTTCCAGTAATCTGGTCTGAGCACTGACAGGCTGACCTCCCACTTCTTCAACGTCTGGCAGCACTCAGTGGCCAGTATGAGCGATTTGTACCCAAAACACCAAATTTAACAGCCCTGCTCCCCATTCACACCTGGAACCTTGTAACTCTAATGAGTCACATGACACCAGGGAGGGACAACAACACAAATAGGGCACAATTTGAACTTGTGTTGTCAGCTATTTAGACATTAATGGCTGCGTGTTGAGTTCTTTTCAGAGGACAGTAAATCTGTACTGCTATACAAGCTGCACATGGACTACTTTAAGCTATGTCTAAGTTTCATTTCTATAGTGTCATCCCAATGAAAGACAGAATAAAACATTTGCAGAAATGTGACGTGTGCACTCACTTTTGTGAGATACTGTGTATACATATGTATATACATAGACACATAAGCTGAATATATACATAAGTATGTCTGATCACACTAACAAGTGCAGTACAGTTTGGCTCTCATCAAGAATTAGCATTTACCCCACACTACAGTACCTGAGAAAGATTGGATATATAGATGTATACATATAGACACCCCACACCACAGGATAATCTGGGATATTCATTGTTTAAGATCACCTCGATATTGAGACCTTTTGTGAGTGTTGGGAGGAGTAAATGTGTCTCAAAATTGGCCCAGTTATCCTGTCGTGTGGGCCAGGCATAGCATGCAGTGACTGTATTTCAAAACATCCACAATAACAATTTTGCTTGTATTAAATTTTGACTAGTTAACACCGACTCAGCATGTGATGTATTTGGAGAGAAGCTATTTATTATTTATTAATGATTAACCTCAAGGAGGACCCGTCATGTCTTGAGGAGACACAAAGATGCTTACACACTGCTCACTGTGTTGATATCATATATGTCCTTGAAATACATCTCATATGTATTCAGTAGACACCCACAGGTTAACTGCAATCTCCTCCTTCAGGATCTTCAGCCCATGCTAGTGCCTTATGTGCTTTACCTCCTCCGCTTAGAAACCCAAGACTGGATTGTTTGTTCTGTGGGTGACACGTTTGAAGAATTGGTTGAAACCCAGGCTGTGATTGGTATTCTGTGTTTGCTGCTGGCCCAGAGAGACTGCAGAGCGAGCGAGAGAGAAACATCCACTGGTCTGCTGCTTCACTGCGTTTCTCTCTGGGCCTGATCTACAGCAGAGCGAGGACAGCACTGGAGCTCCTGTCCTCGCTCTCACTCACTCTGGCTCTTCCTCTCTTCCTCTCTTCCTCTCTCTGTCAACTTTTATGCTAAGAAGCATCACATTCTGCTTGTGGCTGTTGTCAGGTGTGCACTGGTGAGAGATCAGGCATGAAGGTAAATGGAGAGTGTTCCTATGGTGAAGGCAGTGCTTCAGAGAACATCCAAAGTCTCTTGTCTTCGCAGTGGGATGTTTATCCATCACTGAGCGCTGCTGTGAAAACCCATAATCCCTGAGCCCACATAATAATACACTGTACGTACAGCAGCACCTTAAGTCTTAAAAGGCAACTTGAGCATGGCTTTCTTGAACGTTCACTGAACGAGTAGCCTAAGGGGAATACAAGCCCATACACTGACGTAAGCACAGTAAAGCAAAAAGCATAGAGTTTTTTTATTTAAACCGTCCTGAATCTCTTTTCAATTGCAACAGTGCCAGAATAGTTTTTTTCAGCCGTGGCTCATCACATTCCAATTAGATGGGCCTTCTGGCTTCTGCCTGATTTGTGTTTCTGAGGTGTCTGCTTGCCATCAAAGATATTGTACTGATTAGAATGTGTGCATGAAGGCAGTGACCTCCTGTGAATGCTTGGTAATTGACAGCTGTGCCCGGTAGGTCTGTAGTGTGCCTGCATTGTGTCGGATCAACAACGTTGAAAACCCCAGATCATGAGCCAAGGTGTTTACCAGAGATACCATTCAAACTACGCATGCTTCAGTGGGCCTGGATAAGTGTTTCACATTTCTGCTAAAAGAGATGTGAGACTGCTCTAATTATCCAAATAAATGTCAAGTGATCTAATTAGTGTTCTGACTGGGATGCTGAAAAAGCCTCATAGCCACATAGCCTCTTTTCAGACCTGCTGTACAGTGGCCATTTTTTGTTTTGTTTTGTTTTTTCCACTCAAAGAGCTAAAAATTGTTGAGGAGCAATTAACTGATGTAATGATTAAGCCACAAAACAAGCCAACATGGTTCTTAACCCAATATGCTTCTCATACAACAAAGAAATGTCTGATCTCTGAGAAGAGCAAGACATAAAGATAAAATTAATTGCATTGTAGAAAAAAAAGCAATGGGAGAAAAACAACAAAGACCGCCTTTACTGGAGTTCCTTTGACAGATTCCCAGTAGATATCTCTGGTAAACAGACTACAGATTCCCAGGAGATATCACTGGCAAATAAATAACACAAAATTCTCCATTAGATACACAGATGAATGTAATGGATGCCTTTTTTTAAGAGGCAGCAGAAGCTAATCTGTGCTCAGTGATCATCCTATGACTCATACAGTCAGTACAAGGCATCTGTTGGGTTAATGTCTTTAGGGGTCAGATGAGTATAGAAAATGCGTCACAGGTGAGGATGCTGAGGTAAGAGGTCTCCAGCAGAGGACATCATCTTTGCTTTAGGAACATTGAAGCCTACACTCTAATCTTTAGCTATGCAGTTACCTCCAATCTCACAGTGTTACTTTTTCACTGTTCCCTTCAAAAGTGTTGCTTGGGATAGTGTGTTAGGACAAACATAATTGTTAACGCAGCATTGGCCGACTGGCTATGATATGGAAAATGAGTTTTCAAAGGTGATATACTGTATATGACATTTTAAACATTAATATGGCAGCAAACAACCATTTTCTATGTACATACATAGTGGTGTAATGACGTCCAGAGCACAGAATGAAGTCACAGTGCCTCTGTGTGCTGTAATCCGAGCTTCTCTGTTTTTTGTTTTCATAGCCTCAGGCCATCTGGTTGGCCCTCCCCATGTTTTGTTTTGCCCTCTCCAGACAGTGACCGCCTGAGGACACTGCTGTCATTCTTGTAAATATAAACTATAATATTGCTTTTAATGTATGATAAAATTAAAATGACTCCATTAAAATAAAAATGCACTCCATTAAATTGCAGTTTTGATACACTGTTTGAAATAAAGGCACTTTGCAGGTATTTTTCACTCATCAAGGTACAATGTACAGTATATGTTCCCTTAAAGGTACAGCATAGGTGTTAATGTCCAATTGTGCACCTTAAATAAGTTTTTCCCAGTGGAAAAGTATGTATTTGTACCTTTTCATAAGCAATAATAATGAAATATAAAGCCTGGAGATGAGACAGGATGTGTCGAGTCAGTAGAACTTAAAAAATATAATATTGATGGATTATGGTTATTAGGTTCCCTGAATAAAGGTACTGTGATTAACCTTTGAGGGAGTTTCACCCCACAATCTCAGAAAAAAGGGTACTAAACTGTCTTTTTCGGGCAGTCGTGGGCTGGAGGTTAGGGAACTGGCCCTGAAGGTTGCCGGTTTGATCCCCACCACCGACAGTCCATGACTGAGATGTCCTTGAGCAAGACACCTAACTCCCAATTGCTCCCTAGGTGCTGTGAATAGGGCTGCCCACCACTCTGGGCAAGTTTGCTCACTGCCCCCTAGTGTGTGTGCTCACTAGAGTGCATGTGGTGTTTCACTTCATGGATGGGTTAAATGCAGAGGTGGGATTAAAATCATTTTATCATTTAATTAATTATTAATTAATTTTGTCACTGGGGTGGTTCCCTCAGGGGTGTATCTCAGTACACCCTAAATAGGCTGTACACTGAGCTTTTGATTAGCCCTGTTCATCAAACTGATTAGCCTTAGTACAGCAAAGTAAAACTGACCTCCGCCTACACGCTGTCCAGAAGTGTAATTAATGTGCGGCTAAGCAAACAACAGTCATCCTCTTCTATTGACATTTGGGAGCGCAGAGGCCTCAGTATGACAGAATGGAGAGGATTTATAACACTTTAGCTCATGAAGCCAATACTGGGGCACCACAAGAGCTGCACTGACCTGTGTGTGTGAGAGTGACCTGTAATTATGCATGTGCCAAGACGTGTCCCTCCGTTTTGGCCCCTGGCCCCTGACACCATGTCAGCCTGCAGTTGAATCACTTTCAACTTGTTTCTGTGGTAACCGCACAGAGATGCAGGGCTAAAGTAAACCTCCTCTGTTCAGCTAACATGCGGCACCAGACCAGTGAGAGCGCTGCGCTTCAAGATGTTCTGGGCCTTCAAGCATTTGTCCTTATGGAAGAGAGAGTGTTGCAAGTGGTCAGTCTTTGTTTTGGCATAAGATCAGTGAATAGAACTTATGGCTCAGAGGCATTTCTGCTGCATGTACTAAAAACATTGCTTGACTTTCAGAGGAGAGCGCCGATGCATTTGGTGGAGCATGATAGTTTGTAGTGTGGTCAAATCTGCCTCGACCTGTGCCGAAAAAGCTCAGCAGGTTTCAGTTTTATGTGTCTGTCGCACTGCATTTAGCCAGTCGGGTGACAGTAAACTGGTCTTCGTCACAAAGTGAGTTCACAGCAGAAAAGATGGCTCTCTTTTTCTTCTCTCAATCCCTGACAGTTAATGTAATAATGAAAATATCTGTTTACAACAGAACTGCTGATAGTGAAGATTTGGAGAGAAGACTTTTGTTTAAATTAAGTTTTAAATCCAGTAAATAATCTGTCCGTTCTGCATTTGCGTCACGTCATAGTGGAGAGTTTATGCCATTCAACATGGCGGAGCAAAAACTGGTCTGCAGAGGAGACGAAGTTTATGCTCTGATCTTTAAAAGCCAGCGGTGGGACGGACGTCCAGCTTATGTGTCTCAGTACACAACATCTTCCTCTCGGCCTTCTTTAATTAGAACATGTGAAGGACGTTTTCCTGAGTCTGATGTCATTTTAAAGCAGTTAAAAACACAAGCAGTGCTCACTGCTGCTCATCTCACTCTGACTGGAGTCACGTGATGCTCGCTGTCATGCTAATGTCTACTCTAAGTGGTTCTCCACACATGCACATCATTTTAGATCGGATTACTAGTAGTGAACATGTAAACAATGATTTTCATTAGATTGTTGAGTAGAGTGAGAATAAACACCTCAGTATCTATAATGAATCTATAATGGGATTGTGCTCAATTGGATTGGCAAAAACCTTTGCATTTAAACACAGACAATGTAAGCTTCTGTGATACAGCAAACAGCGTGTCAGATTGTGTAGTGAATCAGATTTGTTCAGTGCAGTTCCTTCATTACCATAACAACATAGAAACACTCAGCAGTGGCAAGCAGAGATATCCAGTGCAGTAGAATATGGCCAAAAAAACTGCAAGTGGACATGTACTGGATGTATGGATGTGCATTACCAGTAATTGTGATATTGGAGTATGTGTAAGAGTCAACCCCTCGAAATCCCAGGTGTGTTGCACACTAAGGCTTTTTATACTTGGGTTATCAAAGTGTGTAGTAAAACTTTGGATCCCTGGTGGGCCCTGTGCATTTAAGGGGTTGATGAATGGGTATCTGATCATTTGGTTATTAAGGAAAAAAGTACTTTGGCAGAAGTTAATGTATGGCCAGAGAGTTACCCTTTCAGGTGTAAGTTTCAGAGTTAAAAAACAAAAAACTGTAGAATCAAGAAGATGAAAACGTGTTTTTGTATTTAAAAAAAGTGGATTGAGAGAGTTTTATTTTTTCTGCTATGATGATACTGAAAATAGCCAAATAATAATGTGCACCTGGGCAGCTTGTGCATGTGCGTATGAGGTCATCAGGCCAGGAATGCGTCTTGTTGAGAGTGCATGTCTACCCTGTTAAAAGTGTTTTAGAGAGATTTAAAATTATTAATTAATATTCCTGTACCTTTTATGCTTTGGAAAAGAGACTGGACACTGTCACACTGATGTTATTGTCAGATGTTATTATTTATTTTTCTATGGACAGATTAGATAGTTAAGAATTTTTTTATACAATACTTAATTATTTAGAAAATATAAGAAACAAGAAAGCAAAAAGGACTTTGGAATTTTATGTTGATTATGACGTGTTTAATGTGTAAGCACAAACTTGGCTGTTGGTTCTTGTAAATTATGTTGTTGTATGAATCCTTTAATTATAAATAAATAAATAAATAAATAAACTAAAAAAATGACACTATCCTGCCTCCCCATAAAAAAAAAAAAGAGAGTGCATGTCTACAATCAGTCTCTAAAACAGCAGCTAACTGGTACAACACTGGATGCTGCTGTTAGTTTGTTTCCACTGTTTGAGTGCTTTTATAGTTTATATATATATATATATATATATATATATATATTGGTGAGAGGTGCTCAAACGTCTGCATATAACTGTATGTAATGGTGCTAACAGTAAAATAGTGGTACCTTACCTTACAACACCTTACAAGTAACTGTCAGCCATGATTTAAAAAATAGCCCCAAAATTACCTCAAAGCTATCGTGAAACGACATTTTAGGCATCAGGCAATGTATTCATAATCATTTCAACTTTTAGTGAGGTAGTTTTTAGAGGAATTAACCATGTCATACATGTAATACAACTATATATTTATTATGAATACATTGCCTGATGCCTAAAATGTTGTTTTACGATAGCTTTGAGGTTACTGACCGTTACTTGTAAGGTGTTGTAAGGTAAGGTACTACTATTTTACTGTTAGCACCATTACATACAGTTATATGCAGACGTTTGAGCACCTCTCGCCAAATCACATATTTAAAAGATTTTTAAAGATCAGAGCATAATCTTCGTGTCCTCTGCAGACCAATTTCTGCTCCGCTGTCTCAAATGGTATAAACTCTCACTATGATGTGACGCAAATGCAGAACGGAATCGGATACAGGTGTTTACACGAATATTATTCTTCTATTGAATGGATTATTTACAGGTTTACCCACCTCATTCAATCAAATAGAAACTCTATTCCGAATGGCCTCAGTCAGGCTACACTATTCTGACTGAAGTGTATAAATGGACGTATTCTATTCTAATTGAGCTATTAGTCGGATTATTAAGGTATTATTGGGCTGCATGTAAATGTGGCTACTGTGATGAAATCTGAGTCTGTTTTTCTGCAGTTATTTCACATCAAACCACTCTGAATGACTTTTGATCTCTTGCTTTATCCTGTTACCCCCTCTCAATATTTAGCTGTGATCCCAGAGCTCTTTTATGTCAGAATGCAACCGGAGCACCACTGATTGTTTGGCCAAGTGGGGTGCCTCTAAGCCTAATTGGATCTCATGCTGATTTAATCTTAAAGGTGGCAGTTCAGATTATTTTCAGGGTCTTTTCTCTCCAAATAGCAAATATTGGATCACCTTTGAATTTTTTTAAAAAAGCTATTCATGTTCGACAGTTACATGGAAGGTGTTGTGAGCAAAAGGCTTTTCCATGAAGGATACATGGGATGGGCAGAGGAGGCCAATGCGCTGCTCTAATTAATGTCTTGGCTATATAGAGCCTCGTCTGGGAACTGGCACAAGTGAAAAGAGAATATCATAGCTGAGAATTTTATAGCAGAGTCAATGCAAAATTTAGGTTAGATTGAGAGTTTCTTGTTACTTTAACAAACTGCCTGTCTGTTTCTACAGAACTTAGGGTCCTGACACCAAGAACTGTCAGTCTTGTGGTGCTGGATATGATCTTGTAAAGATATTACACATCTGAAGACAGCTGTGAGGGGAGGGGGGATGGAAACGTAGACTGAATATGGTAGGAACAACCAAGTTTGAAATGATTAAACCAGTCCAACACCTTTGAAACAAAGCGTTCAATGAAGCCCAAAACACCACAAAAATTTTTTTTTGAAGCTTTTGAAGTGCCCAAACTGTGTCCAGGTCTTTATTACGGTTGCTCAGCTTTATCAACATGGTTTAGAGCACATAATTGTAGGTTTTAGGACAAAGACAGCAGGATCTGTTTTCACAAACCACCTCAGGAGCAGGAGTGGTGATCTAGAATCTAGTGTGGTGGTAACTGCATAAATATGGCAAAATCTGATCCAACATCAGCTCTGCTTTGTGAATATCAGCCTGGTGTTGCCTGAAGTGGCTGCTCGTAATGGCAGAGTATGACTTAATGAGACCCTGAATGTGGTTTGAACAACGGGTTGAGAGAAGTTATGGTTTTGTATTATCTATTCGGGTGACTTATTGAATCGCTGAACCAGAGATAAAAAAGTTAATTGCCAAAAGACATTGAGTTACTCAGTATTATTTATGTGATTTCTATTTTAAATTTTCATTGAATCAGTTCATGCTAAAAAGCGTGTAAGCTAAGGAGTGTATTGAACGCAGCTACAGAGGACATTGTTGTTAATGTTCAGATGATTTATTCAGTGTTAATTGGACATTTCAGTGTGCCAAAATGTTCAACTTTTTTCTCTTGTTGGCCGAAATTTCAGGGAATCCCTACTTTTGAGGTGTTACAAGAGGAGCACTTCAGTGACGTATTGACTGTAAGCTGTTCTGCAGCAGTTCAAGTCAGTTTGAGTCAGGTTAGGCTTTAAATTTAGCTGTATTTTTGTAAGCCTATTTTGGGTCAGATCTTAAAGTTGGGTTGGGTTTGGGATTCACTTTCATGCAGACCTCTAAGGACTTTGGCATTTTGAAGTGATATATTCTTTACTTAACGCTGTCACCTCGCATCAAGTAGGGTCTGGGTTCGATTCCCCAGCTGGGTGACCAGGGTTCTCGCTGTGTGGAGTTTGCATGTTCTCCCTGTCTCCATGTTTCCTCCGGGTTCTCCGGTTTCCCCCCACAGTCTAAGGACATGCAGTCAGGCCAATGTCATGTCTCCTGGTTCCGAATAGATGGACAGTCTGTGCACCTGAACACAAGGTGACTGAACACAGGTGCACCTGAACACAGGGTGACTGAACACAGGTGCATCAGCTTGCTTGTTCTCACTTGCCAAAGAATGTATCTGAATATTGAAGCGGATTCCACTACACCTAAAAAGACCATTCAGGGTTATTGTACTTGAGCCATTTAGTAGGCGTGTAATGATGCACTCAGTCCAAGATTCACAGTACAGGGCTCACGCTTAGCTATTCAGAATTTATTCTGGTGAACTGTGGTCAGACATGAACTTGAAACATATCAAATATCAGCATCAGCCCACGGTTGCTTTGTAAGTGTATCCCTAAGAGAAAACATTTTCACGTCACATACTTATGTTATTAGCATTTAGTCTTTACTTTGGTAGTAGGTAGGAGGAAAATGAAAAGTGATGTATCCTAAACAACCCAAACGTCCCTACCTGAGACATTCTAACAGAGCAGTAAAACCAGAGCCAGTTTATGATGAGCCTGGCCACTCGCTTTTCCTTCCGTTATATCAAAAACAAGACTACTAATCAGCACATGTGAGTGAGTCCTCAACAAATGGGAGTAAATGTAGCTCAGTGACTAAAAACGAACTTAAAATAAGTTTCTAATCACTCACCAGAATGTTTCTTTAATTTTAGAAAGTAGAAGGATGTGTTTCACTAAAAAACAAAGAAATCTCACCTGTATATTTCCTTTTTTCTACAGCAAACGGGTTTTGGGCAACAGGAGGCAGGCTTTACTGCTAGATCGTGATGATTGGCAAGTGGAGCAACTCATTGGCTATTCGCGCTCACTGATGTCGTGAACCTACATGACCTACTGTTTTAAACTCCTATAACTTGAGTTTAATGTTAAAATGGTTTATGCTGTTCTGTGTTCAGGAAATAATTGCTTTCTTTTACATTAAAAATGTTTAACCATTTATAAACTATTAACGGATTAATTTTGGACTCACTCAGGAGCGCCATCTAGCGTTTGAGAAAACCTTTTAGCATGTGCATATAATGTGATCTGAAAAATTTCAGTGAAATCTGACCTGACTGGCTTTTAAATATTTTTTTCAGGCTTTTGTTGCAACTCGCAGCAGACACACACACCACATTCTTGCATGTTTTCCCTGAGCAATGCTCTTGATTGAGTAATGCTACTGCAGCTGTAAGTTTGCAGGCATTCTGCTCATCAGGTCTTATTATATGATGGAAATGATAACTGTTTTTGCAAAGCTATGGGGGCTGATTTTGAGATCTTGTATGCTCTGTGGAAGCCTATTGGAGGCAATTGTGCTGAGTTTTACTTTTAATACATGCATTATATAAAAAGAACTCCAAACCCACCAAGTTTTTTGTATGAGGTCAGGCATTGTTGTTGGGTGATATGGCCTGTCTTGCAGCCAACGTTCCAGTTCTTTGGAAAGATGTTCAGTGGGGTTGTGGTCAGGGCTCTGTGCAGGCCAGTTTAGTTCCTTCAGACCAAACTCAAACCATGTCTTTATGGTAAACTGTTGCCACAAAGTTGGAAGCATACAATTGTCTTTGCATGCTATAGCATTAACATTATCCTTCACTTGAACTAAGGCTAGGCCAAAACCCTCCTCCACCAAACTTTACTCTGCAGTCCAGTAGGTAGCATTCTCTGGGCATCTGTAAAACCCAAATTTGCCCATACGACTGACATATGGTAACGCATGATTTATTCCTCCAGAGAACATGTTTCCACTGTTCCAGAGTCCAGTGCCAGGGTGCTTTACACTCCATTTGATGCTTGGCATTGTGATCTTAGCCTTCTGTGCAGCATTCTTGTACTGATGTTGCTTCCAAAGGCAGTTTGCAGCTCTATAGTGAGTGATGCAACATTGAACAGACAGTTTTTATGCACTATGATTCTTATGCTTCATAGACATTTTGTTTCACAATAGTAGCACTTACAGTTGTCTGGGGCAGATCTAGCATGGCAGAAATGTCACAAACTGACTTGTGGCAGAGGTGGCATCCTTGTGCCACATTTGAAGTCTCTGAACTCTTCAGTATGATCCATTCCACTGCCACTGTTTGTTTATGGTGATTGCATGGCTATCTGCTTGATTTCATACAATTCTCAGCAATGGGTGTGGCTGGAACACCTAAACTCAAACTCAATAATTAGGAGGAGTGTCCAGATACTTTTTGCCATATACTATACTGTAGCACTGTTGGCCAGAGTATTCTTTTGAGACAATTCACGGTGATGGATATTTGTTATGGTTGCAGATTGGTAATCCACCAATTTATTATTTTGACTTTTACATATCTGTGAAACAATATCCTCCTGAGACCCAGCAATTCAATTTTGTCCACTGTAGTGGACATTATGTTTTTTCTCATATCTTCCATACTATACTTTTCACTCTACTTAGTCCTGTTGTTCCTTAAAGAGGACCACTGTGGCTTTAAAATGACATCACATTTTAGGGGTGTGACTTTGCCAGGTTCTTGTTGCTGTCTTTTCAAAATGGCTGCCATCACAACAAGCACATTTTATGGAAAAAAGAAAGGTAAGCATGATTTTCATAATTAACGAGTTTTTTTACTCTACTAAGTTGATTGTTTCAAGGATGTAAACATCTCAGGAATATTTGAGTGAGTTTTCAGAGCTGAGCTTAAGTATTTTCATAGGAAAAACAGCTAATTTATAAATGTACTCTGTAGTGGACGCCAGGACCTCGTGCGTATATTTGTTTCACAATTTTTAGTAGACAGCTCAATGACAGAGGCAGAGAGGATTCTTAACAGAATCATTGAGGGAGATTCAGAAATAGATCTTTCTGAGCATGACAGTCCATTGAGAGAGCATGAGACAGGAGAGAGTGAAAGCTCAGATGACACAGATGAGGAGGACCCAGATCAGGTGGACCAAGATGCAGAGCTGGATGAAGCGTCCCATCATCCTCTATGGGCAAAAACCAGCACGTAGGGATCTGAGGTTTTTAATCAATGCAAAAATGAGAGGATAATCTGCAGGGTTAGGGTTATGTCATGATATATATCCCAATATTTTATATTTGAATCTAATGAAAAATTTTAAGACATTTATTAGAAGGATGAATGAATGTGTTGAAAACACAAAAGTGTTCAAGTGAACTATCCCTTTAACATTTTTACGGCATGTTAATTATGCTAAATTATCAAGCATGTTTTGTCTTTCTTCTAAGGTTCATGCCCATGTTGGAGGAATGTGGAATTACATCAGCTGATGATTCCCTATAACGAAGAGACTGGAGCCCACTGCAGTACTTCCAGCAGTACATTGATGATCAGTTAATTCGGGATCTGTCTTTCTTCACCAACCAGCGCATGGTACAGGATTCAGGCTGTAGCTTGAACACAACACCAGAAGAGATTAAGACCTTTTTAGGAATCTCAGTGTACGTGGCAAGCCTCGGATATCCAAGAATGAAAATGTACTGGGCACTTCACTGATTTGGCCATCACCAACTCCTGGATTCAATACAGACAAGACAGTCAGACCTTGCAACGACCTGCAAAGAAAACCTCCCAGTACCTGGAGTTCAAACTTCTCTTGGCTGAAGAACTGATATCCCAGGCCCAAGTAGGTCAACGAGATGACACTGACTCAAGTGATCAAGAATTCTTTCTGGAAATTAAGAAAAGGAAGCCCCATCCAGATACAAGAATAAGGAAATATGGTGCAATTCATTTGCCCCAAATGCTCAACATTCCAAATGCTTCCAGATGCAGAATGCCTGGATGCAAAAAAAACCTGGAAAAACCTTTGTGAGATGCATAAAATGCAGCATGTTCCTCTGTGTCTCCAAACAGTCAGATTGTTTCATGAAATACCATCTAGAGTCAAATATCTAATGAAATTATAAAGAATTTTAGGTGAAATGTTGTAGATGTTCCATTATTCTGGGTTAATTACATTTGCTATTGTTTTTGTACATGGTATTCTATTTTCCTAGATGATTTCAGTGGATATTTCCATATACATACTCGGCTCTTAAAAGTTTAACACTTGAGAACCATGAAATCCCATTGTCCACTACAGTGGACATGTTGTAAAATTTTAATAAAAATAAGTTTTAACATTTTTTTCTTTGCAATGTATTTTTTATCACCACGACACTTAATTTATATTAAAAAAATAAATAAATTAAAACTTTTTTTTCCCTGGGTCTCAGGAGGATATTATGACGTCAGTAACGTGAGGCAGGTAATTGCTCTCACACTGCGTTTTAATGCTGCTAGACCTATATCAAATAATTATGTTGTAGCATGATTTTGATATTAATTATACATGATTAATTGTGCTAAGCCAGTTGTTTCGTTTGATCCATGTTACTTAAATAAGCAACAGATTTATTTAAGTCGCCACTGGTTAAGTCACCCCTTCACCGCTTATGGCAGACACTGCTGCTTAATCTGCTCTTCTCCTTTAATAATGTGATTACTCAATGCTTTTGTCACATTTATTTGAAATGTAAAGAACATAGCCATAAGTCACAGATATGTAAAAAACACTACCTTTTTAAATGAGAAATATAAATTATTCACCAGCCATATTGTTGTCATTACTCTGAATGAACAAAATAATAAGTGCTTTTCAATCCGAAATATGTGCTGAATTAACTTGCATACTCATTTAGAAAAAAATCAGTGCACCCGGCAATAAAAGGAAGCCTCATGCATCTTTTATACTGTGGTTGAGAACATGGTAGAACACAGAACATTTAGACTATTTCCTAACATATTTCTCTCTGGCCAACGAGAAATGTGCATGTGCCGTAACTCGTCTGGCAGCAGAGTTGAATGAGTTTAAGGGACCGTCACCACATTCTCAGGTATTCAGACTTTTGCATTTGCCTGTATATTGACATCTTGGTTAATGCTAATGTCTATTATGTGTTTCTTTAGCCCACACAGTGAGAGGTTCAGTGATCAGTGATCAGTGCATGCCTAGTTTTTGTGGATCCTTTATTATACAGAGTGCAATCATGAGCAATCACTCAGACCCTTGCAATTATTCTGCAGTGAGAAGACTGGCCTGCTTTGAAATTAAGACTGTGATTTCCATATGAATGTTAAGTGTGGTGGAGAGTTCTGCTGAACGTGTTCTAGTCCAAGAGGAAGTATATGGTGGGGCGTGCATATATTGGCGTGGGATGCATGCAGTGAGGGAAATGTCAGAACCCCTAGGGGGACATTAGCCCACCTGGGGTTCAGCACTGACACGTCATCTTCAGCTGTGGGGGTTGAAGCAGTTCATGCAGTGTAGCTTCACAGTGGCGGACGGCTCCCACCGCTGTTACTGCTATGATCAGACACACAGGTGAACATACACTTTAAAGCCCCTGTCGACTAATTTTCATAATTTTGTTTTTTCTAATTTAACAATTATTATTGTCTTTGTGATGTCTTTACTATGAAGTCGATGTAGATTACATTAAACCAGTTCTTACTCATCAAAACTGTATTTCATTTCTATTTTATAAGTCTAAAAGTCTGCATAATCTTAGGTACTGTATTTGTGTAAGATTATAATATTAAATTTTTTACTAAAAACTGAGTTTGTGAAGACTTAGTTAACTAACTTCCTATGTATAGCTGCACCTTGTACTATTTGCTATGCAGAATGGTGCTTTGTCTAATATGTGATAGTCTTTAGGCAGCTGTAATAGTCTTTTTGTGTGTTACTGGATGGCATGGAGATGGACCCAAGTGCAAAGAGGAAAACCTGTGAGAAAGGTGGTTAAATTACTTTCTTCAGGCAATACGTGAATTTGGCTATAGCTATAGCACGGTGGACAAGGTCATACAGCAGTTTTCCAGGACAGGTTCCACTCTGAGCAGGCCTCACCAGGGTGGACCAAAGAAGTTGAATCCACGTGTTCAGTGTCATATTCAGAGGTTGGCTTCAAAAAAGAGATGCATAAGTGCTGCCAGCATTGCTGCAGAGGTTCAAGAAGTGGGTGGTCAGCCTGTCAGTGCTCAGACCATATGCCGTACGATGCATCAACTTGGTCTGCATGGTTGTTGTCCCAGAAGGAAGCCTCTTCTGAAGCTGACGCACAAGAAAGCCCGCAGACAATTTGCTGAAGACAAGTAGTCCAAGAACATGGATTACTAGAATCGTGTCCTGTGGTCTGATGAGACCAAGATTGGCTCAGATGGTGTCCAGTATGTGTGGCGGTATCCTGGTGAGGAGTACCAAGACAACTGTCTCTTGCCTAAAGTCAAGCATGATGGTTGTAGCATCATGGTCTGGAGCTGCATGAGTGCTGTCGGCACTGAGAACCTGTGGTTCATTGAGGGAAACATGAATTCCAACATGTACTGTGACATTCTAAAGCAGAGCATGATCCCCTCCCTTCAGAAACTGTGCCGCATGGCAGTTTTCCAACTCGATAATGACCCCAAACACACCTACAAGATGGCAACTGCCTTGCAGTTGATGTGAGGTGATGGACTGGCCAAGTATGTCTCCAGACCTAAACCCAATTGAGCACCTGTGGGGCATCCTCAAGCAGAAGGAGGAGGAGTGCAAGTGTCTAACATCCACCAGTTCCATGATGTCATCATGGAGGAGTGGAAGAGGATTCCAGTAGCAAACTGTGCAGCTCTGGTGAATTCCATGCCCAAGAGGGTGAAAGCAGTGCTAGATAATAATGGTGGTCACATAAAATATTGACCCTTTGAGCATAATTTGGAAATGTTCACTGTGACTTGTGCTGCCAGCTATTTAGACATTAAAGGCTGTGTGTTGAGTTCTTTTCCGAGGACAGTAAATCTACACATTTCTATAGTGTCTTCCACTACATTTCACTACAAGTCAAATATCTTACTTTTTACTCCACTACATCTCCACTACATTTTGAGAAATCTGTCGTTCCTTTTGGTTTCTGTGTGTATAAAAATGTAACATGTCAAAACAAAAGAAGTGCAAAGCCAGAGCACCAATCCAATCCACCAATCGTATGTGTATATATATATATAAAAAGAGTTAAAGTACAGATACCCAAGGTAAAATATTACTTTAGTAAAAGTAGAAGTCCTTAATCTAGACCTCAATTTGAGTAAAAGTACTAAAGTATTTGTCTTCAAATGTACTTAAGTATCAAAAATATGTATGTACTTATGTATCAAAAGTATATATATATATATATATATATATATATATATATATATATATATATATATATATATATATATATATACACATACATACATACACACACACACACATACACAGACATACACTGATCAGTAACGTTATGGCCACCTCCTTGTTTCTATGCTCATTGTCCACTTTTTCAGCTCCACTTACTGTATAGGTGCAGTTTGTAGTTCTACAGTTAAAGACTGTACTCCATCTGTTTCTCTGATACTTTGTTAGCCCCCTTTTAATAACTGAAATGGGTCATTGTGTAACGTGGAGCGAGGTAGCGGACGCATGTGCGGAGGTAAGCGACCTTTATTGAGGGCAAATCCAAAATCAGGGTCATAACGGTCCAGGGACAAAGAGCCGATACGTACAGATTGAGTTGACATGACAAACCGCTGGATACGGCAAACAACACCAACACGACGAGAACACAACGACCAGCGAAAACAAAGGGCAAACACAGGGCTTAAATACACAGGGGCAACGAGCGACAGGTGAAAACAATCAGGGGCGGAGTTACAAAACCAAAACATGAACACATGGACAGGACTGGGAGGGGCCAATCGTGACACATTGAAAGCTTTGATAACAATAACTGTAATTAAGATATAACATGCAAATAGATATAAATACAAATATATATGCAGATATAAAAGTGCACACCATGTTCTTTTTAATATAAT
Organism: Pygocentrus nattereri; assembly: GCF_015220715.1. Taxonomy (NCBI): domain Eukaryota; kingdom Metazoa; phylum Chordata; class Actinopteri; order Characiformes; family Serrasalmidae; genus Pygocentrus; species Pygocentrus nattereri. The sequence continues at coordinate 16,442,899 of NC_051225.1, forward strand.
ATATTATAACAATATATTTTTAATATGATATATTATAATATAATAATAAAAGATGTTTACAAATTATAATTTTTTTAAACATTATTTGTGTTTGACCGATACAACAAACCTACAACTATTGAAGTGACATATAAAACACAGCACTGCAAGGCTTCAGGTTTGACTGAATTATTAAACACAGCCTAACAGATATGGCAGTAATGTAATGCAGTCTAATTACTTACATTATATTACTTGTATTATTAGCCCAAGTTAATGAGCATATATGGCCTTACTGGAGCAAGTTTGATGTTTGTATGTATAGTTTAAACGACACTCAATATAAAGTTGGTACCTTGAAGCTTTTAAGCTTATTTGTCAATGGACTACATATGTTAACTATTAGCTATCAAACACATTTTCAGGCTATGCTTGAGGCAACACTCAACAGAAGCACAGAGTCAGTTGTGGCCTACCTTTGTGCTGTGTGATGTATCCTTGATGCAGTAGTGCTGTGGACCATATTTTGGATGGTTTAATCCAGGAGTGCACACCTCTGGTCCTGGAGGTCCAGCACAGTTCGGAAATTTCCCTGGTCAAACACACAACTAAACCTGGCAATTAATAGATAAGTGTAATCACTTAAATGTGTAAGCCACTTCTTCTTCTGGGTCATGGGGGGTGCTTGGAGCCTATCCCAGCTGTCAATGGGCGAAAGGTAGGATATACCCTGGACAGGTCGCCAGTCCATCACGGGGCAGACAGACAGATACATTCACTCACACCTACGGGCAATTTTGCATGTCCAAATGGCCTGACTGCATGTCTTTGGACTGTGGGAGGAAACCAGAGTACCCGGAGGAAACCCACACAGACACGGGGAGAACATGCAAACTCCACACAGAGAGGACCGTTGTCACCCGGCCGGGGACTCGAATCTGGTGCTACCAGAACGAGTTAAATGAAAAACCTGCCTTTTCAACAATCAGTTGTTTATTGAAAATAAAATAACCTTTCTACCCTAAAGCAGTGGTCAAACATTTATGTATTTACTGGTTAATGGTTAATCAATACTGTCCCCCAGTATGCAGCATTACCTGACCCAAGTCCCTGTGGTCAGCCAGAGTATCAGTTAATCATGGAAAAAGCTATCAATCGTACCATTATGAACCTCTAAGCATGTCCTGTCAGCATTCAGCTCTTGATGGATAGTACGCTGAAGCAAGCTTGTCTAAGAGAGGAGTTATTTACTCCAGAGACATGGCAGCTTCAGCTTTACTCAGCATACTGGGCATGTCGTCTGCTCTGCGCTCAGCAGCCATAATACTGTGATCTCATTCTGTATTGGCCTTATCGTACACTAAACTCTGAGTCAACCCTTAAGTGTTTCTCACTGTTTATTAGTGCAGGTGAGACATGCTTCCATTTGTTAAGGCCACTATAAATCAGAGTGACAGCTCACAACCTTTACTAAGATGGATTGCATTAGAGAGTTGAGTAATAATATGTTTCATTTGACCTCCATTCTGCAAGCCAGCTCTTATCTGACATCTCAAGGCCTGATAGTCTTAAAAACCATAGACAGTCCTGAGTTCCTATTATGACTCCACAGTATCAGCTAAGGATGGATAATCCTCCCTCCACTGAGGCAAAAAACTTACCTAGAAAACAGATGCACTATGATTAGTAGTCTCATGCTTGCTATGTGTTAATCTCATCAGATTAAGATCTTGTTCTATCTGGATATTTATTCAGTCAAGGCGCTGCTTGGTACTGCAAGTTGGACAGCCATTGGATCAGGGTGGGGGGGCAGGCATTTGGGGTGATGTCCTAGCACTTTTTGAGCGACTTGACCTGCATTGACCACTGATCTACAGGCAAAATCAGACCGGTAGTCAAACTAACTGGCAGAACCAATTAAAAACTCGCTTTTAGCCTGGGGGTCAAACAGTGAAACCTGCACAAATTTGTGGACCGTGAAAGAACTGCAGCAGCTCGTCTTTCCAGTGAATGTTTTTATATTTATGCAAGTGGTTGCAGTTTATTTTACCACATTTATCAAATTTTATTTGCATTCATTATTACTGACTTCTACGTTTTAAAATAAGAATCTTCAAAGATGTTGGCAGGTAACATTATATATAGGCAATGGCTAGCTAGATTATCTACATCTTGCTGCTTTTTTTAAACCGATACATTTTCCCTACCTTTTTATGGAGATGTGGCTACACCCTTGGCAAGATTAAGTTAAGCGGAGGTAGAATTTCCCCATTTGTGGGATTAAAAAGGTATTTAACCCAACTGTGAAGTGAAACACCACATACACACTAGTGAATAGACACACACTAGGGGGCAGTGAGCACACTTGCCCAGAGCGGTGGGAAGCCCTATCCACAGCACCCGGGGAGCAATTGGGGGTTAGGTGTCTTGTTCAAGGACACCTCAGTCATGGACTGTCAGCACTGGGGATCGAACCAGCAACCTTCCGGCAACTCCAGCCCATGACTGCCCCCCGAAGATGTGCCTTATTGTCTTTAATTAAAATTCAATAAGGTCCAGTTAAAGAAAATTTCCTCAAGCAAAGGTCCTGAACATAATATCATATAACAGTGTCATATACTGTTTACTCAAGGTAGGAATATCAACATCTTATACAGTCAACAACTGAATATCAAGTCAAATAAAGTACAATTCAGTCAAATTTCTCTTTTTAGATCACAACATGTGAAATTACTTCACTCTGACTCACTTTCTTCTCTGACTGCTGTTTCTCGCCTCATGCCTCCCCTGTGTGTCCATCACTCACTCGAGTCTTAGTGCTCATCGTAATGCACAGATCTGATTGGCTGAGTAGCGTCACATGTTATTTTAACAATGCATGTGATTGGTCTGTGAGTCTCTGGCCAATAAACCGGCACTGTAATGACTAGAAAAGTTACACTTATTAAAACAGGACCACCCTGTCAAAATGAATAATCCTCCATAGTTTATCGGTTGTAGGTCCCGGTCTGCATGGGACAGCTTCTGGGTCTGGACTCAGACCACGGTCCGCCTGTTAGTGACCTCTGCTCTTTTGTGCTACAAAAGTGTTTCAGCTGAGAAGGCCGGTCTTGGTGTCCTTGTTTTCCTATTAATTTTTTATTTTTTTTTTTACAGATAACATTTGCAGTTATTGCATACACTCGGCTGCAGAGAACTTCACTAGAAGCCTTTTAAAGTGTTTTTTTATATATATATATATATATATATATATATATATACTCGTCGCTCCTGATTGGGTAACACCTCTGACTCACCCATTAAATGTAAGGAAACGTACCTTGAACATTTTGATGAAATCAAATCAAATCAAATCAAATCAAATTTATTTGTATAGCGCTTTTTACAACGGATGTTGTCACAAAGCAGCTTTACAGGATTTCAGAAAAGACAAAGTTTCCACGGGACTGAAAGAATGTACAGACTGTACAGAAACCCCCCAGTGGGCAAGCCAGGGGCAACAGTGGCAAGGAAAAACTCCCTCAGAACTGAGGAAGAAACCTTGGGAGGAACCAGGCTCACCAGGGGGGACCCATCCTCCTCTGGTCAAACTACCTACAAGTGATTATACTACTAATATTATCAGCAGTAATATTGATATTAGGAATATCTAGGAGTCTATGAGAACATCAGGGTAGGGTGGGCAGCTCATCCAAGGTGGTTGGTGGTAGCTGAGGCATGGGCAGCTGGTCTGAAGTGGGTAGCAGGGGGGCTCGGCAGTCAGTCGTCCTTCAGTGTCCAGCCGGACATGTGGGCGGTTGTATACTCGGAAAAAAAGCAGGTACATGGGATTAGTTTTGTTCTATGAAACATGTCGTTCAGCCCAGAAACAATAGCAAAAAAGCAAAACATTGCAAATACTTTGCGATAAAATGTACCCCTACTTTTTTCACAGCTGTGTGGATCATAATCAAGTTTCTGCAGTCAACATGTGAAAGAGTCAATGCAATGTAAAAATTTAACTACAGTGGATTATTATTATTTATAGTTATATAAATAATTATATATTATAGTACAGTTATGCTTTCTTATGTCATAAATACTGATAAAATATGTCATTGAATCACAGTTTAATAAAAGTTTTGTAACAATCATTCACTTTGAAATTATTGAAATGAAGTTATAGTCATACAGCTGAGGCAGACAGATCTCTTCAGCAGAAAACCTAACATTTCCATGCATTGGACAGAGTGAATCTGACCGAGGTACCTGGAGAAGACTGAAAAACACTGCCTGCACAACAAAAACATGAAAACGAGCTAGCTCTTAATCAGAAGACTAGAGAAGAATTCGCAAAAACTAGCCCATAAGTCAACTTAATGAGGAAATTGCCCAACTAGAGGCCTTGAAGGATGAGAAAATTATATAAAAAATATATCTTAAAATTTATGGGAAATAAGGGTTTTCAAAAGATTCGGTAAACCAAGACATAATGGAAACTAAAAGGTGATTCAAGGTCATATAAAAAAGGTAGGGGTGATGAGTGCACCCCAAACAGGGTATAAAGAAGGATGCTTTGTAATGATCTTTGCATTTGGTTGTCCGGAAACCATCTTGCCACTTGAAGCTCAATAAATGAAGAAGGCCTTTTGCTTCCTTCAAAAAGAACTCATCGACTGAAGTTTGGTTTTTCTTTTTCCTTTGTTTTGTCAGAATATTTTAAAATATTTTTAATCATTTTATTACCCTTCTTGCGTAAGAGAGCAGAATAAATGTAGAACTGAAAGTTAACTTAGAATTCATTAGTTGTAACGTAACACACGTCCGGACTTGGGGTGGAGGCTGGATCACTCTAAGTCCCAACACTTACAAAAAGTACTGAAGATGTACCCTTGATGGTTCCACCCTCGTGGATTTTTAGCATTCTTCTCCAACAGACTTCAGGCACTTGACAAGATTGTTTGTCAATATATTGTGTGATCTGCTGTTTTTAATGAGTATTTTTAGGCCATCATCTTCTTCATTGATGTACAGTACATGTGATTTTTCATTCTCAGCTACAACCCTCTGTGGACATGTATGTGTATGTGAAACAGGCAGTAAGACATGAAATGGCAGAGGCAATTCCTAACAGAAGATTAAGCCATCCACCCTCTCCTGCCCTTAATGGCTCTTATTGAAATGCAGGAGCCTTCCTTTTAGTTATAGGCTTAAGGAAATTACTCTGGAAATGCCAACAGTTTTAGACATAAGTGTGAATCACTGCTGGAAGACAACAGCAGATTAAAATCAAAGCGTGGCCATGGCATGGATGCAGCACTGAATACAAAAGCCATTATTCTGCTAGTTAAGAACCATGCCTGCAGAACTCCACTCTATGAATTAAAAAGCAGGCTGGGGAGCAGGGAATCTGGCTACACCTGTCCTCGGAAAGCAGCACAGGACCTAATTTACAGCGCGGTTATGGAGATAAACAGATTGTCATTTAGAATCAGGAAGCATTTCATTTATCACTCTCCCATTTGCGAGGAAGTGTCATTCATAAAGAAGGAATCCTGGAGTAAAAAAGAAGAGATCGGTCACAAAGAATCAAATCAAACCATGGGCGACATTCATGTAGCATACAGCCTAATTTGAAGATCTACAGTGTTATCTGGAAGTTTTAGAACAGCGAGGCCAATTCTTTTGTTTTTGCAATACACCGAAGACATTTGGATTTGCGATCAAATACCATGACATGATATATCAGAATTCTAGCTTTATTTTCTTGACAGTTGCATCTAGATTTGTTGTGACATTAGCCATGTTTACATGCAGCCTAATAATCTGTTAATAATCCGACTAAGAGCTCAATTGGAATAGAATACGTCCATGTAAATGTGATGATTGGCCCCTCCCAGTCCTCCATGTGCTTTTGTTTTGGTTTTAGTCCCTGTCATTGTGCTTTTTTTTGTTTCTTCCTGGTCCTACTCCATTGTTTCTAGACCCTGCCCCTGATTGTAACCACCTGTTTTCCACCTGTGTCTTGTTAACCATTGTTATCCCTGTTGTATTTAAGCCCTGTGTGTTTGCTGGTCTTTGTTTGATATGCTTTGTTTGGTAAACACCTCAATCGGAATAGTCTAGTCCAATTGAGGCCATTTGGTTTACAGTTTCTATCTGATTGAACGAGGTGGGTAACCTTGTAAGTAATCCATTAAATAGAAGAATAATATCTGTGTAAACGCCTGTATCTGATTACATTCCCTATTGGAACGTTTAAGTCCATTCTGCATGTGTGTCGCGTCATAGTGAAAGTTTATACCATTCAGCGGAGCAGAAATTGGTCTGCAGAGGAGACAAAGTTTATGCTCTGATCTTTAAAAGACGGTGGTGGGACACACGTCCAGATTATGTGTCTCAGAACACAACGTCTTCTTCTCTGCCTTCTTTAATAAGAACATGTGAAGGATGTTTTCCTGAGTCTGACATCATTTTAAAGCAGTTAAAACCACAAGCACTGCTCACTGCTGGTCGTATCACTCTGACTGGACCTCACTTGATATTCGCTGTCATGGTAACATTTACTCCAAGTGGTTCTCCACACGTGTATCATTTTGGATCTGATTACTTGTAGTGAGCATGTAAACAAAGATTTTCATCAGATTGTTGAGTAGAGTGAGAATAAACACCTCACTCTTAATCTATGACCAGAATGTATTCAATGGGATTGGCAAAAATCTTTGCATGTAAATACAGATACTGTTAGTGGCATGCCACCCAAATTGAATTTTAGGTGAGCTACTGTCTTCTGTCTTCTCCTCAGGAGGAGTAATGCATGTTCAGTTGGGTTAAGGTCTGACTTGGCCAGTCTAAAACCTTCCACTTATTTCACTTCAAGTCCTTTGTTGTGTTGGCAGTGTGTTTTGGGTCATTGTCTTATTGCAAATTGAAGTTCCTCCCAATTAAACTGGATGCATTTCTCTGTAAATTGGCAGACATCATGTTTCTGTAGACTTCAGAATTCTGCTGCTAACATCATCTATAAAGATTAGTGAGCTCATTCCAGCAGCCATGCGAGCCCCAGCCATTTACTATGCTTGACAATAAGCTTGTATGTTTTTGATCAGATCCTTTCTTTCTCCATACTTTGGGCCTTTACATCCCTTTGGTTTTTGGTGAAATATTTAGAGGTTAATATTGGTCTCTTAAGTCCACTCCATCAGAACTTCCAGTCTGGCCTTCAGAATCTTACTGCTATTGAGTGGCTTGCATTTTATGGTACAGCCTCTCTGTATCTGCTCTCAAAGTCTTTATTAAGATGGTGGGTTCCCCCCTGACCTGTGGAGGCTATTGATGATGTCACTGACTGTTGTTTTTCTTCACAGCTCTCAGTGTTTCTGTCATCAGCTGCTGTTGTTTGCCTTGACTGACCTGTTTGATGTGTGGTTGTTAGTATGCCAGTGGTTTATCCTTTTATCCTTTTTTACAGCAAATGTCATTGCACAGGAAACTATTAATTGTTTACCCAGTTGATCCAACAGAGCATACATTGTCATGGAAATGTAGAGTTAAATCTGAAGAAATACATCAGGCATACTACGCTCACGTAATGTCACGTGGTCTGGTAGGAAATAGCTGCCTGAAACTTCGCTCTGCTCCCAAACTTTTTAAAACACTTTTTTTCTCCGAAAAAGATTTTTTGCTTTTGTCTAGGTATCACGGTCTGTCTCTGAAGCATGTCGGATTCTCAAAATGACAAAGACTTTCCAACTTTCGCATTGTCTCGCCCTCAAAGAGACAAGAAAATGATCAGCAAGCGACGAGCGAACTAGCTGCTGAAGCTAACATGGATGCCAATGCAGTTTTTGTCTGATTCAGACTTGATCCTTGCCGAGATTAAGTCTGTTGGATCACGGCTGGATATCATGGATGGGCAACTGAACAGAATCGCTTCCTCCATTTCATCTATGGAAAGTGCCATCATCAACCTCACTCAGCAGATTCAACAAACCGATAACAAAATCAAGTAGGCTCAATGCAGCCGAGAACGGAATTTCCACAGGTGAGGATGCTAACGACAAACTAGCTGTGACATGCAAGTCCCTGGCGATGACCGTGGACCAGCTTCAAGCAAAGGCAGATGACTTAGAAAACTAAAAATGATCGGCCTACCTGAAAGATCCAAGGGTTCCACACCACTAGCTCAGTTTCTTCAAGAAATGCTTCCTTCCTGGCTCGATCTCCCTCAGGATTTTCATCTCCTCGATATAGAGCATGCCCACCATTCTTTTGCTCCTGCACTAGCCTCAGGGTCTCCACCCAGGAGCATCTTTGTCCATTTTCTGCAGTACCCTGACACTGAGGCTGTTCTGAGAGTTGCGAGAAACGCGAGATATCTTTTCAAGGCTCATAACTTCGCTTTTACGCGGACTTGTCATCAGAGGTTCTTCGGAAACATCGCGTCTACGATGCTGTACTAAAACGCATGGTACAATGCAACATGTTTGGCGGATTTGCGTACCCTACCAGGCTGAGATGGATTCATGAAGGTCAGATTCGGCTATATGAGGATCCAAAATCCGCCACTGCTTTTCTGAAATCCGTCGGATCTTACAGTTTGTCGTAGTGATCGACAAAACAAAACAGAATTAATGATCTTAAATAAACATTTATTTATCACTGTATATTCTTGTTTGCTCTTTTGGCCATTCAAAAAATTAAATAAAAAAATAAAAACTTTAAATTAAATATAAATTATTTCAAAGTTTTCATGCACTTAACATACACAAGCAGATAGCAGTATCTTTTTGTTTTTAAGAATGAACAAACATGAACAAAACTTCTTTTAAGGAGCCATTATTTAAGCACCAAACTGTGTGTGAATTGTGTTTGAGCATTTAGATAAGTAATCAAAATATAAATACATTTTTAACAAAAATATTTGTGAATAAAAAATAATGAAGTTAAAGTTAAATTGAAATATTTGGGGAAAAAAGGTTGTAAACCCTGTCCAAGTCAAGAGCAGCATATTGTAGGAAACAGTTTCCAGTCTTGAAATAAAATGGCAATATCCTCACTGAATGTGTTCTCAGCCTCTCTTTTTTAGTAGTCCCAGTCTAAAAGCAGCAAGTTGTAATGCAGGAAACAAAGTTTCTCTGCATTTTCTCCAGTGAGCCTGTTCCTTTTCTTCTCATAAATGGTCCCATTCTCACTAAAAATTCTCTCACTGGGAACAGAGGAGGGTGGAGGACAGAGATATTTTCTTGCCAGTGGTGCAAGAAGGCTTTCTGTCAATTACCGGCTCCCAGAGGGAACGGTTAAGTTCATCAGAGATGTCCTCGCGGTCCTCCTTAGAATGTTTGCGAACATTTGGTCAACAAGACCAGAGGGTTTCTTCTCCTCCACCCTCATTCATTTGGACTCCGATCTTTGATCCTCAGTGGTCACTTGTTTGTCAGAATCACAGATAACTGCTTGCTCCTATTTTAGCCATTGTTTTGCCTTGTCCATCGTGCCCTCTGCTGCACACACATTATATCGAGGATCCAGCAGTGTTGCCAACACCAAACATTTGGTCTCCTTAATCTTAGAGAATCTTCTCCAAGCTCTGCAACATTGTCTCACAGAATGTTTTGATTCCCCTATCAGTGGGACCCTCTGCTGAAGCAGCATCTTCAGCACTGCAATGCTTGGGATGATGCAGGCTTCTGCTTTGCTCATCATAAGAGTCACTTCTTCGATAGGGCCCAGTGTGTTGACCAAATTTGAGATGATATCCCATTGTTCTGCGGAAAGACTTGCAAACTTCCCATGTTCTCGTGAATACACACTCAGGGCACGCTTCTGCTCCAGCATCCTCTGCAACATGTGCATAGTGGAGTTCCAGCGGGTGGGAACAGCTTGAATGATTCCATGCTGGGGGAGGCCAAGGTCTTCTTGAATGGCCATAAGACGCTGTTTTGCTAGAACAGAGTGGCTGAAGTGTGTTGCACATGTCTTCAACTTGCTTATAATGTCTCCGACTGCTCTCTGACTGTTGATGCCCTCATTTACCACAAGCTGCAGTAGGTGAGCACTGCAGCTGAGGTCTGGTATCTCTGCCAGTCTCATACCTGTGATCATGTTTGCACCACTGTCTCTGAGCACAAGCACCACTCTATCTAGGTCAATACCCCAATCACCCATCATGTCAAGAAACAGCCCACAGATATAGTCCCCACTATGGCAGCCAAACATGGCTTTGACATTCAAGATGATTTGTTTCCTTTCCCAGTCTCTGTCTATGAAATGACATGTTAGACTCATCAGTGATTCAGTTTCTCCTGACCAACAGTCTGTAGTGAAAGACAAATGGGGGCCAGCATTGTCAGGTGCAGTCATTGCTTTGATTTTCTTCACAACCTTTGTATGCACACTGTCCAACATCTCTGTGCGGTAGTACTTCTCACTTTTGAGGTTATACTTTGGTTCCACTACAGCCATCAATCGTCTAAAGCCCACATCTGAAACAACTGTGAATGGCTGGTTGTCTGTGGCTATCATTTTCAGTTATTAAAGTGTCGATTCTTTTGGACCTGGGATCTGACTTTATCCATTTTCTTTGAGCATCAAACAGCTGTGTTACAGTGGGCTGAAGTAAGTCTTCTCTAGCTGCATCTTCTGTTTTCTTCTGTGTCTCTTTATAAACAGGGAGGTGGTGATGCTTCAGGTGATTCCACGGTTGTTGTGTTTTTTTTTCTTCCCTGTTTCAGCCCCCATGCTCATCAATTCAATGCAGATATTGCACTTTGCCTTTCCTGGTGCTAGCTCAGTGAAATGCTGCCACAGAACATTAGATTTCTGTCCAGCTATCTGAAATTATTAAAACAGAAATATAGAGGGTGAGTATTTGGGTAAAAAAAAAAATGTATAAATCCTTTTTTCCATACAATTTACAATTTAAATATACATGGTTATCTGAGGATAGCCATTATAGTAAGATATATAAAAAATATATTAAGATAATAGAAAAATGCATTCAGCAACACTTTCAGAACTTGACTAAAGAGCAGAGTTCAGCACGGTCAGAAATTACTCACTCAACTGCATTATTCTACACGCAACAATACTTGATACATTTAATACTAGCCAAAGATTGGCTAGTGATTTAGGATGGCAGAAAAAACTATTACCATTAAAAGATGACTATGGTACCTGAATGTATATTAAATTATTTTAACAAGGTGCATGGGAGTTACAGTACAGGGCTCTATAACTAACTTGTTTCACAATCTTCCCAAGACATTCCTAAAACAGATATTTAGACAGATATTCAGATTATAGATATTTATTGTTTAAGTTTATTTACCCATTCAGTTAAACACACTCACTCACACGTGTGGGGAGAGACGCACACACACATAGGGAAAGGGTAGAGGAGGTGCTTGTGCAGAAACTAAAAGCCCATAACGTTGGTTTCCTAATGATGTTACGCTAGCTTTCGGACCCCCATTGATGTAAGCTAACAAGTTAGCCATAGCAAGCAGAGCCAACTCGAAATACTAAATAACGTTGGGTATCTTGGGTTATAACTATCAACTCAGTCCTTTATGATAGCAGATTGTTGAGGTGAAAAACACTTTTGAGCCCTGTAAGCTAGCGTTAGCTAGCGCTAACTAGATAGCTCTAGCACTGATTAGCGTTAGCTCGCCACTTTAGCTGGTCAGAGGGTTGCTAGCATTTACATTTCCAAATAAGATTATTGGCATTTCCTCTCTACATAACAGAATAGCTCTAATTATGCAGACACTTTATAGGTTACAAAGAGCAGACAGTAACAAGTACTAGCTAGCACTAACCAGTGTTAGCTAGCCGGTTTAGCTGGTCCAAGGCTTGCTAACATTACAAATAAGAAGACAAATAAGCCAGTAACAAATACTTAGAGTTGAAATATAGAAATTCTTACTGTTTTCTCTGATGAGTTGGCATGCAGCTACAGGATTACAATCCTTGTTCTTGTGCATTCACTGATGTCTGCCTGGAGAGTGGCAAAATGGACACACGGGGCGCTCTAACAACAGCCAGACCAATGACTGTATACAGTCACTAAGCTGACGGAGGCAATGTTTAAATATTGTGCGCACATCGGCCGATGCCGGTTATTTAAAAAATGCCAAAAATGAATTAAGCCGATTAATCGATTGATCACTAGTTTGTCGTGACTGTATTTGTCATGACAACGTAATTTCCTAGCCTTATTATTTTTATTTTCTGAGAAATCTGAAGACTAGAACCAGCAATATCCTTACCCCCAAGACATTTTGTTGAAGTGTTTTTGTTTAGTACTGGGTGGCTGACAAATGGACATGGCAAGTGGATTGTATAATTTTCTCAGTGGACTAATAGCAAACTCTCTTGCTGGTTCATAATGTGTCTGGAGCTTTGCTAGTGTTGTCTTCAGGAGGCCTTGTTGGCTTAATTTTGTCAAATGTTTGATCTTGGTGACCAGTTAGATTAAACTGCTCCATCATTTGGGGACGGGGCTGGGAGGGAGGATAAGGGGATGTTATTGTTATGGTGTTACACATCATAGTACAAACCTGATGTTTAGATTACACTTAAGAAAGAAACTTACCTTACTGATATAGAACATCTTAAACTTCACTCTGATTGGGTAGGTCAAGTTTATTTTTATCCCTTTACCCTCAATAAACAGGGCATAGCTATTATTATAAACAAAAATATTCCGTTCATTCTTGACACTGAAATGCGAGATCCTGAAGGCTGTTTTATTTTAATTGTTGGCTCCATTTTGGGACAATCTGTTACTATAATGAACGTCTACGTCCCTAATGATGACTGCCCTCATTTTATGTCTCACATTATATTATTGTTCAATCAATATTGTAAAGGATTCGTTCTCTTGGCAGGAGACTTTAATTGTGTTCTTGACGATACACTAGATAGATCTTCATCTGCTCCATCATTGAGTAAGAATCAGAAAGATTCTTAAAGAAGTCTGCAGTTATTCTGGCTTAGTTGACATATGGAGAGAGTGGCACCCCTCAACCCAAGACTATACATTTGATTCCAACCCACATGAATCATACTCAAGATTAGATTATATTTTTATGCCTGTTAGTTATGTACATACAGTAATGGCTTGTAAAATCGGCCCTATTTTACTCTCTGGTTATAGTCCAGTTTATTTGAATTGTAATTTTAATGTAACCTTGCCAAAGACTAAAAACTGGAAATTTAACCTGTCATTGTTGAACAGTGACGCTTTCTGTGAATCAATTCGGGGTTCAATAACATATTGCTGGTCAGAAAATCAGCATTCTCCAGTGTCCCCATGTACAATTTGGGATGCTGCTAAGGCAACCATCCGTGGCCATATAGTTTGCCAGAGCTCCTTCATTAAAAAATAAGAGGAAGAGAGATGATGTACTCTGGAGAATGAGATTCATTTAGAACAGCAGCATACACAAACACCTAATCTAATTAATGGAACAAGTTGGTTAAGGCAAAGGCTCAGTTTAACCTCCATTACACAGATTATATAAAGTAGCTTATTTTTTTAACTAAGCAAAAATTCAATGAGTATGGAAACCGACCGAGTAGATTGTTGGCTTATAAGCTAAAGGAACCAGACTGAGAAATCCATAAAAACAATCAGAATGAACAACGGTAACAGTACATATGACCCACAATTAATCAATGAAACTTTTAGAGATTTTTATCTCTACTCATCACAACCTGAGAGCAGTATAAATATTGAAGCCTATCTGGATCAGATTTATTTACAAGCAGTTACGGATGCCGAAAAAAGCGATCCAGTCTGGGCCCCGGACGGATATTCTGAGTTTTACGGGAAATATGGATCGGACAATGCGCACCGAGCTCTCGATATCATAGACTATCTTACTAGAAAACAAATCCTGCACTGATTGTTTCTCTAGATGCTGAAAAAGTGTTTGACAGGGTCCACTGGGATTTCTTATTCATGGTATTCGGGAAAGTCAACATGGGATCCGTTTTTATTAATATGATTAAATCACTTTACTCACACCCAGCTGCCATAGTTGATACTAATAATTTTCACTCTGAAATGTTCCCAGTAGGCAGGGGCTGTCGCCACGGGTGCCCGCTCTCTCCTCTTCTTTTTTTCCTTAATAATTGAACCCTTAGACCAGTCAGTCAGAGGTAGTACACTCTCTTCTGTCATCATGATTGGTGGAAAAGATCATCATATTTCTCTTTATGCAGATGATGTCATCTTGTATTTATCTAACCCAGGCATTTTTGTTAAGGCTGTCCTAGATTTGTTATCAGACTATAGTTTATAGTGTCTGGCTATAAATTTAATCTTAGTAAATCATTGGCCTTACCCATGAATATCTTGCAGGGTGCCAATACACGACAGTTATCTCCTTTTGGAATCACTGATACAGGATTCCAATATCTTGGTGTATTTATTACAGCAAAATTATTCACTGCCAATTACCCACCACTTTGGGGCAAAATTGAACAAGATCTGCGTCTGGGCTTCCCTCCCGAATTCATGCTTTGGCCGAATCAATGTCATAAAAATGAACATACTACCTTGACTTAATTATTGTTTTCAAACTCTTCCTTGCTACATATCTTCCAGCTTTTTAAAGAATATAAATGCTAGCATAATAGAGTATTTATGGAATAGAAAGAAACCTCAAATTAAATTCTCAAAACTTACCAAACCCAAGGAACAGGGAGGTGCCTCTCTACCTAATTTCCAACTTTATTACTGGTCAGCACAAATTAAACAAATAGCATCTTGGTTTCTAGAAAGGCACAATTCCAGATGGGTTGAAAGCGAATCTTCATTTTGCAAGCCACTTGAGTTAAAGTCTCTCATATTTATTAGCTCCGTAGAAAAATGCCACACTGCAAAAGATAAGTACACTATTTATAGCACACTTCTGGCTTGGAAGGATGTTAGACAATACTTGAAAATCCCAAGCTACATTTCACTGTACTCTCCAATTTTTATGTCTGGAATAATAGATCTGTCCTGTATATATAATTAAGGTTTAATGACATTTGAGCAGATAAGAACTCAGTTTAAGGTTCCAAACTCAGATTTCTACAATTTCTGCATTTGCGCCACTTTGTAGGTTCCCTATGTAAGGA
This sequence comes from Pygocentrus nattereri, assembly GCF_015220715.1. Taxonomy (NCBI): domain Eukaryota; kingdom Metazoa; phylum Chordata; class Actinopteri; order Characiformes; family Serrasalmidae; genus Pygocentrus; species Pygocentrus nattereri. Next base: position 16,457,989 of record NC_051225.1, read on the forward strand.
TAATAAATTCCACAGGGAGCTGACTGATGTGGAGAAGTTTCTTACCAAACCTACCGACTTCTTGTGCAAAATCTCTTATATATACTCTACTCTGTCTAATACCAGTATGTTATGCTGATTCGTTAAGGTAAGTTTGGGAGAGGGATCTTTCTATTACATTTGTTGATGATACATGGAACAATATCCATCCATCCATCCATCCATCCATCCATCCATCCATCCATCATCTTCCGCTTTTCCGGGGTTTGGGTCGCAGGGGCAGCATCCTAAGCAATGAGGCCCAGACCTCCCTTTCCCCAGCCACTTCCACTAGCTCTCCAGGGGGGGATTCCGAGGCGCTCCCAGCGGCTCTACTCCAAGTCCCTCCCGGATGACCGAACTTCTCACCCTATCTCTAAGGGAGAGTCCAGACACCCTGCGAAGGAAACTAATTTTGTCTGCTTGTATTTGCGATCTTATTCTTTCGGTCATTACCCAAAGCTCATGACCATAGGTGAGGGTGGGAATGTAGATCGACCGGTAAATCGAGAGCTTTGCCTTGTGGCTCAGCTCTTTCTTATCACAACAGCCCGGTAAAGAGCCCGCATCACTGCTGACCCAGCACCAATCCGCCTGTCAATCTCCCGCTCCCTTGTACCATCACTCGTGAACAAGACCCTGAGATACTTAAACTCCTCCACTTGAGGCAAGAGCTTATCCTCGACCCAGAGAGGGCTCTCCACCGTTTTCCGCCTGAGAACCATGGTCTCGGATTTAGAGGTACTGATTCTCATCCTGGCCACTTCACACTCGGCTGCAAACCGATCCAGCGAAAGCTGAAGTTCACGGCCTGATGTCCCCAATAGGAACCAAGCTCCTGCTTTGTTTGTACAGGGCCTGAATGGCTCGTGGGAAAGAGCCATGTACCCCGTACTCCCAAAGCACCTCCCACGAATACTCCGGGGAACGCAGTCGAATGCCTTCTCCAGATCCACAAAGCACATGTGGACTGGTTGGGCAAACTCCCATGAGCCCTCTAGGATCCTGGAGAGGGTGAAGAGTTGGTCCAGTGTTCCACGACCAGGGCGGAACCTGGTCTACTCCTCCTGAATCCAAGGTTCGACTATAAGCCGGACTCTCTTCTCCAGTACCCCTGCATAGACCTTACCAGGGAGACTGAGGAGTGTGATTCCCCTGTAGTTGGAACACACCCTCCAGCCCCCTTTTTTAAAAAGAGGCACCACCACCCCAGTCTGCCAATCCAGTGGCACCGCCCCCGATGTCCATGCAATGTTGAAAAGGCGTGTCAGCCAAGACAGCCCCACAACATCCAGAGCCTTGAGGAACTCAGGACGGTTCTCATCCACCCCTGGAGCCTTGCCACCAAGGAGCTTTTTAACTACCTTAATGACTTCGGCCTCAGTAATGGACGAGCCCTATTCCCGTGTCTCCAGACTCTGCCTCCTCACTGGAGAACGTGTCGGAGGGATTGAGAAGGTCCTCAAAGTATTCCTTCCACCGCCCAATGACGTCTTCATTCGAAGTCAGCAGCACACCATCTCCACTATATACAGTGCTAGTGGCACACTGCTTTCCCCTTCTGAGTCACCTCAAGTCCTCACCAAACTCCTCCCACACCAGGGTTTTTGCCTTGGCGACGACTGAAGCCGCAGATCTGTCAGCTGCCTCTGGTGTCCCACAGGCCAACCATGCCTGATAGCACTCCTTCTTCAGCTTGACGGCGTCTCTCACCTAGGTTGTCCACCACCAGGTTCGAGGATTACCGCCCCGACAGGCAAAATATAGCTTCTCTGGGGGACACTGCTCAGGTATGGTAACCTGTGATAGAGCCTCCTCAATCTCTTCATCTCTCCTCCAACAAATGGATGAGATTCTCACTTCTGGGGGAAGAATCGGATGTGACTGTTTTTCAGGGTCCAGAGTACCTCCTGTGGAAAATTTTTGAGATCGGCTCTTGTGTTTATAGGTTATGCTAAATCGAAAACACCTAGCCTGTCGTGCGTTCAGTCTCTCAGCTGTCCTAAGGTGCTCTAAATTTTTATGGTCAGTTAACACAGTGAATGGGTGATTGGCACCTTCTAGCCAGTGTTGCCATTCTTCCTGTGCCAGTTTAATTCTGGTTTATGTCATGTCTGCCCCTCGATCTATCCGTGTTGGCTCTATGACCCTGGACTGTCTTGACCATGACCCTGGATTTGCCCCTAATAAATCTTGCTTATCTCAGCGTATGCGTCCACCTCCTCGCTCCGCGTTACACTACCCCTGTTTCTGATGCATCCACTTCTACCACAAATGGCTCTTCTGGATCTGGATGTGTTAAAACCGGGGCATTAGTAAAGGCCTTTTTAAGGTTTTGGAATGCCTGAATGCCTTTTCTGCATCCTCATACTAGGCTAATTTATTGGGGTTTGCTTTTAGCAAAGAGGGTAGAGGGCTGTGATAGTACTAAAATTTCTAATAAACCTACCATAAAAATTGTAGAATCCCAAAACCTCTGCATCTCCTTTACAGACTTGGGTTGTGGCCAATCTAATACTGCTTCGACCTTGTGATCGTCCATAACAACAATAATATACCCCAGAAATGCAACCGAATGCAAATGAAATTCGCACTTTTCCCCTTTTTGGGGATAATTTAAGTTATTTTTCAACAATCTCTTCAATACGTCTCTGACATGGGAGATATGGTTTTCGAAGGAGGGAGAAGATCCCAAAATATCATCAAGGTATGCTATTACAAATTTACCCAACATGTCCCTGAGGACATTGTTTATGAATGCCTGGAGAACAGAGAGGGCGACAGAGAGTCCGAAAGGCATAACCAAATATTCATAGTGCCCCGTAGTGGTCAAGAAGGCAGTCTTCCATTCGTCACCTTCTTTCACCCTTATCAAATTATATGCACTGCGGAGGTCAAGCTTGGTAAAGTACTGCGCTCCTTGGAGCTGTTTGAGTGCTAAATGCAAAGCGTGTGGATGGGCCTTAGAGATCTGATTGAGTCCTCGGTAGTCTATACAGGGCCTTAAGCCCCCATCTTTCTTCTTTATGAAGAAAAAAACTGGAGACTATCAGACAGGTGTTGATCAGAAGGTCTGATAAAACCTTGTTCCAGAGCTTCATTGTTATATACATCCAGAGCTGTTTGTTCTTCCTGCGTTAGGGGATATATTCGGGCTTTGGGCAGTATCGGCTCTGAGACTAGTTCAATGGCACAATCATAAGGTCTGTGGGGTGGCAGTTGGGTGGTGTTTTCTTTTCGAACAGTTCCTTTAAATCTAGATATTCTGAAGGAATGTTAAACGTAGAATATGAATCTGGGCTTTCAGTGGTTGTGGACATGAGAGGAAGGGACGGAATATGAAGACAATTTTGAACACAATAGTCTGACCATTTTGTTACAGTACGATCTGTCCATGAAATTGTAGGATTATGTTTCTCCAACCATGAAAGTCCCAGAATCACTTCGAAATCAGATTGCTCTAATATGAGAAAAGTTTTTCAGAATGGAGAGCACTGACTTGCATTTCGATGGAAATAGTAGCATAAGTGATGGGGCTAGGTCCCACAGGATCGCCATCCAAGGCGGTAACTTTAAGGGTTTTTTGTAAGTTTTGAACAGAGATCTGTAGCTTCTTCACAATTTGAGAATGGATGAAATTCCCCTCAGCTCCGGAGTCGATCAATCCTGAAATGATAATGACATCATGGTGAAGGCACAACTGCACAGGCAGTAGAATAGATTTGGAGACCAACCCCTTCGTGGGTAGACTCACCACATTAGCACGTGAAGTGAACTCCGCGTGCTTTCCAGGGGTCAGTGCCTTGTTTTGAGAGGTCCTCCTGTGACACTTTCGTACACAATGACCAGGTTGTCCACAGAACAGACATAAATGATGGGAGAACCGATGTTGTCTCTCCTCTTGTGATAACCGAGATGAGTCACACAGCATAGGTTCAGAGCTCTTTTCAATTGAACTCTTTTCAAGTTCGTTAAGGTTCTCTGAGTTCAGTACTTGTCTAAATGTCAGCTAGTCTTGACACCACCAAAGATATTTTAGCTTCAGGGGAATTATCAAAAAACACTGAGCATTGTAGCAGGTATCCTCTGCACTGATCCGGATTGCAGAAAATTTATCGGGCTTACTAACCGGAAATGTAGTTTGCGTAGTTGAAGCTGCTGGGGAAGCGGGCGGAGGCATCGCCGTCTGATCAGTCAGGTTAGTGGCGTGGAAGTAACTGGTCATTTCTTTGACACTATTCATGAGTTGCACCAGTTGTGCTTGCTGTTCTGACTGTTGATTACTCAGAGATTCCAAAGAACGCGTTACTCCTGAGAGAACAAGCTCATGTTGTCCCGGGAGGAGTCCCTGCCCTTTGGATAGCATCCTTTTCCGCCATCTGCATGGTAGGCGAGTAATGGTCAGACAGATTTGCAGACGCTTGCAGGTAAGATGAGGTGGTTTTAATGATCCACACGGTCCAAAGGGGAAAACACAGTTCACAGTGAATAGTCCAGTCCAGTAATTCAAAACACGAAGCAATCCAAAAAAGGCAACACTACCAAAGGGGCAATGCAGAAATCATAAACGGGTAAACTCATGCACCTGTCGAAACACTAAATACACAAAACAGTAGTATCAGAGAATGCTCAGATGGTCGAAACAATACCTCACAAAGTTCTAAACCTGATTCCCTGCTTAAATATCCCAGTTGGGAATAACATCAGGTGTTTAGAGTTCAATAATCCGGCGACTGAGATCGCTGATAGGTGCGTGGGGAAACCATGTGATCAGTCTGAGAATACTGGGGGTTGGAATTCTAAGATGGAGTCCGCTAGCACGTGATCGATCATGTGGTTTCCCCTAGCACTCTGGGAGATGAAGTCCGGCTCCTTTGCGTGACATTAAATTTCCTTCTTGTATCATATTTGTATTGTTGTATTGCTTAATATTCTATTTTATTTTGCCCTATTTCACTTTCCATTTATTTAAATTCAGAGAGTATGTTAACCTTCCTCCGATACTGCTGCGGCAAGAGATATTCTCAATTTGTTCTGTTACAAACTAATTTCTGTAAAACTCAATAAACATAAAAAAAAACCCAGTGTCTGATCCACTCAGACCAGCACAACACACACTAACATACCACCACCACATCAGTGTTACTGCAGTGCTGAGAATGACCCACCACCCAAATAGTACCTGCTCTGTGAGGGTCCATGGGGGTCCTGACCACTGAAGAACAGGGTAAAAGGGGGCTAACAAAGTGTCAGAGAAACGGATGGACTACAGTCTGTAACTGTAGAACTACAAAGTGCACCTATATAGCAAGTGGAGCTGATAAAATGGACAATGAGCATAAAAACAAGGAGGTGGTCATAATGTTGTGCCTGATTGGTGTAGGTATTGGATACTAATTAATAGCATTTTACCATTCCACCATGGTTGGATTTAAAGATTACATTTTAGGCCAAAACCTTCTTTCCAAACAAACATAAAACAATGTAACAATGGAAAAAGAGAGCTTTTATCAGCACCACTGTGAACAGTTTGGTCAGTTCAGTTTCTCTAGAACAGAGCATTTCACTTCAATCCATTATGGAAAAATATTTACATCTTAATGACAATGTCTTCTATTGTATCAATATATTACATTTTTATTTGTATCATTTGGTTTACCTTATAATACAAAGCCCAATACCATTCTCATACAGGATGCTTTCAGCATTACTGCACATCATAAAGTTTTTTTGTATAATGAAACTCAGGCTTTCTGTCAAAAAGTGAAATCCTGAGAGTTCATTAATCAAAATATATCCCACTAAGAACAAATCTGTTCAAATAACTGGTGCTAGCATAAGGTCCAATGTATAAACCCTTGTGTTGTAAAGGCTGGTTTCCACTCTTCCATCCATGCCAGCTGGCAGTCAGGAGTGGAAAGGGTCACAGAGGAATCAACTAATAAAAGGAACAGAAAAACGTCATCATATTTCACTGCTTCACTTGCTATAGGAAAGTATGGTTAGAGGAACCAGACAACGCTTGCTGTCTTTTTATCCTGACCCTTTGTCCACTATGCATTATGTACTACGTGTAGTGAGGGGCTGCTTTCCTTCTGCTGGGGTCTGTGATGTCTTTTTATTTGTATTGAAAGTGTATATTACACTGTGATGAAAGATGGCAGATAGTGATATTTCATTATTTCTAATAATGTACTTTAGTGAGTATAATACCTGCCGTGTGACAAGAAAACTGCAGTGTTTTGAAGCTGCAATGCTATAAATCTAGAAACATGTTACTCTAGATCTTCTGTAATAATATCTTTTACACATACTTGGAATGCCTTTTAAAGCAGTCATTGTTTTTCTTGGCAGTTCTTTGAGTCGTTATGAGTTCATTTGAATCATCTGTAATCTAACATCTCTGTGTGAGAGTTCTAGATACTGAGATAACTTTGTAAGCTATAAAAACATCAAAAAAGCACTCACTCACATCAATTTGAAGGTATTTATGGACCATAGTGCTAAAGACACTTTCGGTCAGAGCCATAATTATTAGCACCCTTGTTAAAGATGAGTAATACAGGTCATGAACAATGCTCTGAAAATATAAGAACAAAAAGTAAATTTACTCTATGAATTCAAAAGCCTTTTAGTTGAGCAAGCTTCCTTTCCTGATATAACAACGAGTGTTCTTTTATAATACTCCACAATCAGTGGTGGAAGTACACAACCATGTACTTGAGTTAAAGTAGAGACATCCAAGGTAAAATATTACTCCAGTAAAAGTAGAAGTTCCTCCCTTTAGACCTGCACTTGAGTAAAAGTACTAAATTATTTACCTTTAAATGTACTGAAGTATAAAGTAAATGTACTAAAAGATTAATTATGGCTCTAAAGTCCTGTTATCATTTTTATAACAAGACTTTGCTTCATTGCTTCATGAACTCATTTTAGGTGAAAATCCTCCAGTGTCTCTCTTGGTAAACCAGTCTTTTAATAGAATGTCATTAATTAGTGACGCTGATGTTTATTAAAATGATCATAAGCACAAAACACTGAAGGTAAACAGTTTCCATCAGGTAGAACTGAGTGGCTCTGAAATCACTTTTTACAAATAAGCAAAGTTTCAGTTTAAGATTTATTTACAACTTAGTTCCAAGTTTAAGTTGAATAAAAACTGTCTTTAAACTCAGGATCACAAATGAGCTTCCTTTACTATATTGATCTGTAGGTCTCTGTTCATAAACATAAACCAGCCCAAACTAATTTACTATAAAATGACATGTTGACATGTTACATTTTTATACACACAGAAACCAAAAGGAACAACAGATTTCTCAAAATGTAGTGGAGGAAAAAGACAGATATTAGACTGCTAGTTACTCTAATGAAGCATAAGCGTGTGCATGTCGGTGGTCAGAGAACTGGGAAGCAACAGCGTGTAACTATCTCTCCCGCCTCACTTTTTATGCTATGGCCTTACCCTAGACTATAGGGCAACATAAACTGTGGGCTTGTCCGGGATTTGAACCTGGGACCTCTCCCACCCAAAGCGAGAATTGTACCCCTAGACTTGAGAAACGCTTATGCTTCATTAGAGTAACTAGCAGTTTACAAGGTGTTAAGGTTTTCAATGTGGTATGTAAAACCTGGTGTGAATGTTACCTTTGAAGTATATTTTCCATCAGAGTCTGTGAAGCCTGGACACTGCACGCTCCTCAGTTTAGGGAGGGAGGACGATATTCTCCTGGTTATTAAAGTAGTGTCCTGGGCTGCACTTCCGTGCTTTGCAAAGTGTTCCTTCAACATTATGTTATCAGTTCAAATTTAGAAAATAGATTTTTGACATTCGTGAATCGATTCAGAATCGTTGGTGTCTGCATCGCGATGCATCTAAGAATCGATTTTCTCCTCACCCTTAATAAACAGACTGTGATGAGGCTCTGGGTGGGCTGCATCACCGTGATAGGAAAACCCAAACATGATCTCACACACTGACACTTAATAACCAACATGGGTCAAATAATTTGCTTCATCGATACTAGCTTAAAACACAGTCAGAGCAACTGAACATGTAGCCTCTGTCTGGCTTGGAACGTTCTAGCTGGGCACTCTAACTTGAATCCTCCCTCCATATCCTCTATGTTTTAAACATGTGTGGTGTTTATAGGATGGTTAGACGATTTCTTGTTATTGGGTCAAGAATATTAAACCACATACTTATCATTATGCCTGTTTATTGCGGCCAGGCCTGGTATTTCTCCTCTCTCTCTCAAATAAAGTGCCAGGTACCTAAAAATACCTTGACTCACCTTGAGCATGCTATAGCTTGAATCTTGTGATATTCCCAAAGCACCAAGGACAACACAGTGGAATTATGTAATAATAACTTCTCTTTAAATGATTCTTTCGTATACTTGTTTTTTTTATAACTCTTTTCTTATGGAATATAATACACAGTATATTGTACAATACTACAAATTCAACATTAGTGCTTGTACAATAAGTGCTATGTCTGTGGTGCACTCACGTTAATGCCAGTCACTGATGGATCTCAGGTTTCTGTGGTTCTGTAAATACTTTCTCACACCTCATAATTACAGAGCCTGGATTGTCTTAAACGACCTGTTGGCTATTCCTGACGAGACATCTGGTCGGAAAGATAGCAGATATTCAGGTCCTCTCTGGATGAGCAAGATGTTTAATGGGCTGGGCAAACCTCTTCCGCATACCACTGACCGTCCTGATGATGCTGGTACCGCACAGACTCAAACTATTTATCACAGTCAATGCTTCACCTGCTTTTCCCCTTTTCTGTATCTTAATGTTTTGTGCTAATGTTAAATCTTACTCTCTGTTCATTTTGCTCTTGTGGTTTTGTTTTGCTGTGTGGTCCAGAGGAGGATGGGTTCCCCTTTTGAGTCTTGGGTTCTCCCAAGGTTTCTTCCTCTTGCTCTTAGGGAGTTTTTCCTGTCACTGTCGCCACTGGTGATGCTCATGGGGCCCGGATTTTTCTGTAAAGCTGCTTTGTGACAACACCTCTTGTAGAAAGCACTACATAAGTAAGCCTTGACTTGAAAACTTGACTAATGGTTAAATGATAGAAGACTATGTCTTTCTCCTTTTAAAGCTTACAAAGTGTGAATATGTTAGAGCCATGTGACCACTGTGCTCTTTATATAGATGTACAGTCAGGTCCATAAATGCAAAAAGATGTTAAAAAATGAAAAAATCATTATTTTATCTGTCTGCCCACAGCATGAGTTTTATAGCTAACCGAGGTATATTTTGGTTGTTTCCATCTGAATTTTGACCGAATCGTAAGGCAAATTATTCAGTAACTGTATGAAATAAATGTAAATTTGTATTTATTTATTTTTTGTAAAAGCTCCTCAAATTAACAGAACATGTGTTTTATGATCTACACATATTACTATATGCTTACAAATTACTGCTTGTCACGATTGGCTCCTCCTACTCCATGTGCTTTCTTTGTTTTGATTCCGTAGCAGTCCAGCCCCCTTGTTTTCGTGACTCCGCCCCTGAATGTTTCCACTTGTTTTCCGCCTGTCCCTTATTATCCCTGTTCGTATGTAAGCCCTGTGTTTTCCTGAGTTTATTGTTGGTCTTTGGATGTATTGTTTGACGTGCTGATTGTTTTTATGTTTGATGTATGGTTTTAGATTTTCCAGCCCCTGTTTTTTGTGTAACCTGTACGTTTTCGTCATGTCTGTCCCTCCTGCTCTCCATGTCGGCTATTTGAACCTGGACTGTTTCGACCATGACCCTTATCTCAGCGCATGTGTCCGCCTGAAGAGATGCCATCTGTTTATAGTTTATAGCCCAGATTTGTGGAAAAATGGCTTTTCAGTAGAAAAACAAACCGTGACTTCAGCTTCTTTTATTATAAGGGTTTAAAATGACATCACTATCTATTTGACTGAAAAGAAGACGTTACAGCCTCATATGACGCCCAGCTTTTGAAAGTAGCTTATGGAATATGAAAGTTATGAAAAACCTGATGAGGTGCGTTTTGGAACCACTGGTGGTCCCAAGGAGTTTAAGAGGTTAAATAATGAATAAATAAAATATAAATTTAAAATGCACAGGTTTAGTTTTAGTTTGAGAGTACTTACATCCAAGCCGAGTGAACGATGTAGGAATTACGACCATTTTCACTCATAGTGACCCATTTAGAGCCTCAAAAGTAATTGAACGCTTGGCTGTTCCATGGCCAGGTGTGTTACTGCCTCATTGTTTTACTTACAAGTAAACAGACACAGGCTCTAGTGTTGATTTCAGATGTGGGACTTGGCTTTGGAAGCTGTTGTCAACTCTCAATATGATGTCTAAAGAGCTTACACTGCCAGTGAAGCAAGACTTCATTAGGCTAAGTAGCAAACCCATAATAGAGGTAGCAAACATTAGGACTTGTCAAATTGACTATTTGGTAGTCGATTATTTGGCTGTGGTGGGTGACAGAATAATTATTTCCCTGGTGAAGAAAACGCCTTTAAAACAGTCATGTACACAATAGCCATATCAAGAACATTCTTCAGGAGGTAGACACATCTGCATCAAAGTCAATCAAGGGACGACTTCTATAAATACAGAGGGTCAGTGGCATAACTAGGATCTTATGGGATAGGATAAATACATTAATAAAAAAATGACTGTGTGGACAAAACTAAGGAGATGGTTGTTGGCTTGAGAAGAGTGCGAGGTGTCCATCCCCCACTGAGCGTCACTGGCTCTGCTGTGGAAATCGTCAAGAGCACCAAGTTCCTCAGTGTCCACATCACAGAGAAACTCACCTGGTCCCTCAACACCAACTCCATAGTTGCCAAAGAGAGCCCAGCAGTGCCTCTACTTCCTGGGGAGACTGAAGAAGGCTCATCTCCCCCCTCCCATCCTCACCATGTTCTATAGGGGGACTGTGGAGAGTATCCTGCACAACTGCTTCATTGCCTGGTTTGAGAATTACAAATCCTCTGACCTCAAGACCTTACAGCGTATAGTGAGGACAGCTGAGAAGATCATCTGGGTCTCTCTCCCCTCCATCATGGACAGCTACACCACACATTGTATCTGGAAAGCCACCAGCATTGTGGACGACCCCATCCATCCCTCACATGGACTTTTCTCACTGCTGCCGTCTGGCAGAAGGTACTGGAGCATCCGTGCCATCACTGCCAGACTGTGCAACAGCTTTGATCCTCAAGCGATCAGGTTTTTAAACTTGCAAGGACTGAACTAAACTTCCTTCACATGCACACTTTACACACACACACACACACACACACACACACACACATTTGCACACAACACAGTTGCAACATGGCACCCCCCGAGGCAGATGTGTTTGCTCGCTCTGCTCAAGAATGCCAGCTTTTTCTTCTTTTTCTGTGCATTAATGCTCTCTCTACAGTGTACAAGTGCCAGGCACTTTTAACTTATGACAGACAAACTCTGCTGGACATCGCAAAAGACAACAAACATGGATTTAGTGGCTTTATTCCACCGGAGCTACAACCCATTGTCTGCTCCCGCAGCCACCAGCACCACCAGGAAGACCCAGAGCTACCGACTGCGAGTGAGCATGCTGATCCGAGGAGAGCACTTCAGAGGCGGCGACGCAAGCGAGGCAAGAGGGGAGGGCTGCATGCTAGGCTAAAGGCTCGCGCTAGCCTACCACCAGTGCCTAGCCTCTTGATAGCTAATGTGCGGTCATTGGAGAACAACAGGATAACATCTCAGCGGGAAACAAGAGAGTGCTGCGCTCTAATTTTCACTGAAACCTGGCTCTCAGACAGAGTACCGGACAGTGCTATCCAGCTAGAGACTCACTCTGTGCATCGTGGAGATCGCACGGCAGCCTCCGGTAAGGCTAAGGGTGGAGGTGTGTGTGTGTTTGTAAACAACGCATAGTGTAGAGACATACGGACTGTTTATAAGGACTGCTCACCAGACCAGTTCCTGCTGTTAAAATGTCGTCCCTATTATCTACCAAGAGAATTCTTTGCTGTGTTTTTAACAACTGTTTACAAAAATCCGCGGGCTATCTCTGTGGCAGCGCTCGGCAAACTCCATGACGTCATCAGCGCGTTAGAGACGGCTCACTCTGATGCCGTGTTTATCATTGCTGGTGATTTCAACCAGTGCAACTTACGGACTGTATTTCCGAAATATTTCCAACACGTGGACGTTCCAACCCGTGACAAAAACATCCTGGATCATGTGTACAGTAATACAGGGCCGCACCCCGCCGCCACTTTGGACTCTCAGACCACATCTCCATGTTCATGTACCCGGCTTACAGACAAAGACTGAAACAAACAAATCCGGTTACCAAAACAGTTCAAGTATGGTCTCCGGAGACTGAGAGCATACTGCAGGACTGTTTTGCTAAGACAGATTGGGATGTGTTTAAAGCTGCAGCCACTATGGAGGACTCTTCTGTCAGCATTCAGGAATATGCTGAACATGTGTCTGGTTACATCAGCATGTGTGTGGATAACATCGTGCCCACCACACAAGTGAAGAGGTTTCCCAACCAGAAGCCCTGGATTAACAGTCAGGTACGACACATGCTCAGCCCTATTCTCTACACCCTGTTCACCCATGACTGTGTTGCCTCCCACAAGGACAACATCATCCTGAAGTTTGCTGACGACACAGCAGTGATAGGACATATCACTGGTGGAGATGAAGCAGCCTACAGGAGGGAGGTGACCAGACTGGTGTCATGGTGTGATGAAAACAACCTCATCCTCAACACGGACAAGACGAAGGAGCGATAGTGGACATGAGGAAGGAGAGGAGACCTCATCGGCCACTTTTCATCCCGGGAGCTCGAGGTGGAGAGGGTGAGCAGCTTTAAAAACCTGGGTGTCCACATCAGTGAGGACCTCACATGGTCACTGAACACCAAGCAGCTAGTCAGAAAGGCTCAACAGCAGCTGTACTTCCTGAGGAGGCTGAGGAAGTTTGGGATGTCTCCGGTGATCCTCAGCAACTTCTACAACTGCGTCATTGAGAGCCTCCTGACCAGCTGCATCACCGTGTTGTACGGCAGCTTGACCGTGATGGACCGTAAATGCCTACAGAGAGTGGTGAAGACTGCAGAGAAGATCACCAATTCTCCACTGCACTCTCTGCAGAACATCTACAACCATAGAGTTCAAAGGAAGGCTGCCTCCATCATCAAAGACCCCACCCACCCCCAGCACGGACTGTTCAAACCTCTGCCCTCAGGCCGGAGGTATAGGAGTATGATGTGCAAGACGTGCAGACTAAAGAACTCCTTCTTCCCCACCGCAATCAGAGTTCTGAATCAGAAATAACTATTCACACTTCGGTCTGCCCAGACTTAGGTACAGACATGTGATGTGTATCCCACTGGTAAATAACTCTTTCCTCAGGAATAACCTGCACCTACTGTCAGTTTACTGTAGCACATGTTTACAATTGCACTATTGCACTTTACCACTCATTTTTGCTGCAGATAATCATGTTCCCGGCAAGGCACAGCACTATCCATACCACTGTAATTTATACATTGTAACCTAACCTGTTGTAAATTTAAAAACCTCTATTAGTAGCCTATATTTAGTGCGTTATTTCTTGATTAATATATATGCTTGTATATATACTCTTTTGTATTTTTAATGTTATATTTGGCATTCTTAGCGAGGAGCAAAGTAAGCTTTTCACTGTATATAAGGAAACCTGTTTCCTCTGTGCAAATGACAATAAACACTTTGAACTTGAACTATTCTACACTCACACACACACTCCTCTTTTGATGCTCTTTTGCACTATCTGGAACTTGCTGCTAATAAAGTGTTTACACTTTGTTTACTCAAGTACCGTGTGTATCCTACCTCAGGAACCGCTGTGCCCATGTACATTATCTGCCTGTGTTTACTTACAGATCACAGCATGATAAATGTCTCTGCAGTTTATTCCACATCCCTACCTCATACCTAAATACCTAAATATTTATGGACCTGACTGTCTGTCTAAATAAACCCTCCACAATTTTCAGGAGAAAACTTTTTGTAATTTTTTTTTAATATAGCTTCATGTAAACAGATTTTATTCCAAGTTTGGACCACTTCTATCAGTCCACTATTTGTGAGATTTTCAGGTGAGGTAAAGGGCAGCTGGTGTTTTCAAATGAAGTGAAACAATAAAGAGTTTAAAGGCCTCAAGAAATAAAAGCATTATTTCAGCTCATGAAATGTAAAACCATTTGTTCAGCTCTTCAATATTAACGACAGGATTGCAATAATAATGTGAAAATGTACCATTACTGTTTTATTTATTGTGGTAATATATAAAACAGTTTATGGGTACTGCTGGCAGTAAGAGCTGGGTCTTACCTGCTGCTTTGTAATGGAGCTATCTGAAGGGAGGCTTTAAGTGGTCTCAAAATCTCATATTTCCCAGTGGACTCATTTCCCCTCTGTGTCGTCTGTCACTCAAGACAGTCTCAGTTAAACTGCCTTTTGTGGAACATGGCAGTCCAGGCAATTGTGGCATCACTTTTGTCGACGAAGACATTAAAGGATCACATTTAAGGTTTGAAGTCTTCTGCTTTTCTGATGGCCTAGAGGTTGATTTAAAGGTTACCCTCCACCCTCTTCCGCTCTGTAGCCAATCCCTCCCTCGTCATCTCTCACTCTCTGTTTTTACAGCTCATCATTGAGAGAAGTTGGCAGTCATATTTGTGAATAAAAGGTACCACGTGATTTAACTCATATTGTGTCTTGGTGAACAGCTTTCAGCTATGATCAAGACCAGTTGTGCTAATCTCCTGTGGCCTGCAGTGTAGCGTTTGGTATTCTTAACTCTGTCAGTTTGTCAGAGCTAACATGAAATGATTTCCTTGTTTGTAGCCTGACATGTGCATGAAGGCTTGTGCTAATTAAATGAGAAGGCTAGTATTTTAAAGGTCAGTTTGTCCAGCCAGCATGTCTCTTCTGGCATAGAGATCTTTGATTAGATGTCTTTTTTCCACAGAGGAAGCTACAACAGAGCTGTCAGCCCCCTTCTGTAGACTCTGTATGGCTCCATCATGCTTAACAGGCACCCTGAAACGAAGTGAGACAGGTGTGGGTGGTATGTCACCCACTGTGCGTATAAAAATTACATTCTGATTACACACTGATGCAGCAGTGGTAAATAAGCACTCCAGCGTTTAAAAGAGAGCAGCGAAATGCGCTCTGCTCAGCTATGGTGCACGTGGGGAACCCGTGGAGCTTGTTGCTATGGAGAGCAATCATGGTTGAGATAGGAGTTGACAGGAGGATTCACAGCTATGGGCAATAAGATGGTCTCAGTAATTACTCCTCTCTTTGGCGAACAGAGAAGGTTGAAGAAATACTCCACATCTGCTCCCCTGCCACTTGCCCTCAGCCACGCGATCAGCAGTCTGAAGTATGAAACAGACACATGTTTGATGTTTGAACTCTGTGTTGCAGTGTGATGTCAATAATTCATGTTCATATGTAGTATATAGTGTACACTGAATTATTCTGTGGATACAGATAATATATACCGATCAGGCATAACGTTTTGACCACCTCCTTGTTTCTACATTCATTGTCCATTTTATCAGCTCCACTTACTATATAGGTGCACTTTGTAGTTCTACAGTTACAGACTGTAGTCCATCTGTTTCTCTGATACTTTGTTACCCCCTTTTACCCTGTTCTTCAGTGGTCAGGACCCCTATGGACCCTCACAGAGCAGGTACTATTTGGTTGGTGGATCATTCTCAGCACTGCAGTAACACTGACGTGGTGTGTGGTGTGTTAGTGTGTGTTGTGCTGGTCTGAGTGGATCAGGCACAGCAGTGCTGCTGGAGTTTTTAAACACCATGTCCACTCACTGTCTCCTCTATTAGACACTCCTACCTCATCAGTCCACCTTGTAGATGTGAAGTCAGAGACGATAGCTCATCTGCTGCTGCAGTTTGTGTTGGTCATCCTCTAGTCCTTCATCAGTGGTCACAGGACGCTGCCCACAGGACACTATTGGCTGGATATTTTTGGTTGGTGGATGATTCTCAGTCTAGCAGTGACACTGAGGTGTTTAAAAACTCCAGCAGCACTGCTGTGCCTGATCCACTCATACCAGCACAACACACAATAACACACCACCACCATGTCAGTGTTACTGCAGTGCTGAGAATGATCCACCACCCAATTAGTATATGTTCTGTGAGGGTCCAAGGGGGTCCTGACCACTGAAGAACAGGGTAAAAGGGGGTAACAAAGTATCAGAGAAACAGATGGACCACAGTCTGTAACTGTAGAACTACCAAAGGCACCTATATAGTAAGTGGAGCTGATAAAAAGGACAATGAGTATAGAAACAAGGAGGTTTATGTCTATTGGTGTGTCATAAAATGGCCAGTGAGCATAAGTACAAGGCAGTACCTGTTAAACTGGCAACTCAGTCTACATGTTCTGTAGCAAGACCCTGAATCAAACTGGACAAAAGTGGAAATTCTCTTGTAAGGATTTGTTCATTTAAACCCATCACTTGATGAATGTAATGAAGTAGAATCCACGCTTTATTTAGGTCACAGTCCTTAGCTGTTTGTGAAATGACAGTGTGGAGGGGAGATAAAGTCTTCTGAGATCTATTCATTTTGCATTACTTATTATCTTTGTTAGAAATAAGGTGATCTGTTTGATAATGCAGTCTGATTTCATTTCCCTTTCTATACACAGATGTGTGACAGAGTGTGATTAGGCTTAATTGTTTACAGTGCTGGTTACTAGTGCAGGAGAATCTAATACTATTGTAGGTAGTTCATTTTACAGTGAATACATCTGGACTGGGTTGCACTGGTTATCCGCAAGTTTGTGTTTAATTTTGTGCCTAAAGTCTTCACCACTTAGACTTTAGTTAACACTAGTTAGTTTTACATGACATGTTTACTAAATCCAGTTGCACCACCAATCCGTATGCCATGCCTTAGTTAGTAACTGCTATCTAATGTGCATGTCACTTTAACATGTCGATAACATGTTCACAAGTAATCTATAATCCCACTGCCATGGAAACGAGGCAGCAGCTTGCACTAATGTTTTGCATTACAGAAAAAAACATCCAGTATAGAAGAGAACAATATGTAGTTAAATGAAATAAAACTGATCATGTGATACAGCCGTCATCTGTTTATTCTGCAGTTTTTTTTAAACAAAGGTTTCTGCCCATCTTACATGACAGCATCATCCCTTCTCACTGAACAGGAGGTGTTGCTGTTAGCTTCACATTTCGAGTTAAAACCAGGTTTGTGGTTATGCTGTAAGTAAAGTCACAGCATATTGCATTAAAGCTTCCAGCTTGGGTAACTTTAAAAAGTCATGTCTTTTTTTTTTAATTTTATTTATTTTTTTTATGGTTTTCTGTTCGTTTCCCTAACACTTCCACCTGCTTACATGGCAGTGTATTCTGGACTTTATTCAAATGCAAATGCAGATTTGAAAATGCTAATTTAATGGTGTGTGAGTGTGCATTATTTAAGACATAATTCAAATTCAAATGCAAAAATGTATTTTCATTTGCATTTCTGTGTATAATGGCTGTTAAAGTTAATGTAGAAAAGCACATTTCATTTTCATTGTCTTAATGCTCCGACTCTGACATTAAAATAGGAATAACAGTTACCCTTTTGCAATTGCATTTCTTGGACATTTAACCAGCTTGCAATTGCATTTTCTGTGTCAGCGAGCACTCCTGTCAATAAAACGGCTTGAGCTTGCAATAGCCAGTGCTGCTAGTGACATTTTAACACTCGCTAACCAGGATGACGGTAATTCTGCCCTGTTTTAACACCCATTACAAATAGTAAGCTGTTGTTTTGTGTGGAAGTGATTTTTGACCAAGTAGTGGAGCTTCTGGCTCAGAGGCCCTGCACATTAGTGCTTTCACTGCTTTAGCACACCCTTTACAAATAGTCAGAGGTTAACGAGCTGGGTGCCCTGGTTTTCCAAAATCGTCTTATAGTTAAGTTCCTCCAGGAGCAGTGTTAGAAAACTGGCCCTCCAGGTCCTCTATCAGTCCTGCGAGCCTCTCCCTGAAGCTGGACATGATGTTACTAACATTGGTGCTGGTGCAGCCACGAGCTCTCCTGCTCGGTCAGAAAACACCTCCACATGAAACAACAGGAAATCACTTTGGAAAGAATTGTCCTTGTCCTGATGAATTCCTTCTAAAACACACCATACTTTTAAGTCCCTGATATCCCACCCAGGAAGCCTCATTGGCACTGAAAATGTTTTATTTTGGCAGGGCTGAAGCACCACGATGAGGAAGCACAATTGCAAATGGGCGACTGTTTTTTTCACTTACTTTTACTTTTTAAACATGTTCTGCTTTGTTAGTATGTCAGAATCAGAGTTAGACCGCTAAGACAGTGGAAATCAAATGTCAAAAGCACTCGGCTATTATTCACAGAAATTCAAATACAAGTAGACATTTTACTTTTGAATTAGAATTATGTCTGAAATCATGCAAACTCACATTGAAATGCAACTGGAAAAACACAAATGAAGCCTCTTTTTTAAATGGACATTTGCATCTGAATTAAAATTGAAGTGAAGTCTGCAATATCCTGTGCTTAGGTAGGGTGTAAACATTTAGTAATTATTTTTGTTATATTTAATATTTTTGAGATGCATTTACTAATGAGTGAATCTGACCTAACTAACCCCTGTGGTTATAACTAGCCTATGTTTGAAGATACATACAGCCCGACTGGCCCCTGGATACTTACGAAGGAATAAATAAAATAAACAATTGTGTTGTATTCATTGATCTCCTGATCATGCGTATGCTGCATATTCACACGGGTGGGAAATTCTGTCCAGAGAAGCAACTGTGTCCATGAATACAAATGAGGTAGTGAGTGCAGTGCAGACATGGCTTTAGAGGGCTGTGAGCTCATGTGTCAGGATCTGGATGATGCCATGAAGAGGTCTGAATGAAGGCGGTTGCACTGAATGATGTGTAGGTGGCATCAGGCGGCACAGTGTAAGGAGGGGAGAACAAGACACTCTAGACTGTAGCAGCTGGTACTTCTTTTTCCTCCTCACTCCAGTAGAAAATCTGCTGCTGAAAGAATCTGTCAATGTTAGCTGTGACCTGTCCTGCATCTCAGTGCTAGGATCAAGTGATCATTCTTCGCACATGTGAATGAGACCGACAGTGTGAATCTGACGTGTCATCGTGTCACCAGAACGTGGCTAGTGTGTGTCAGAAGCAGCAAATGAGGGAACAGATTGTGAAGGTCAAAGGATTTTTTCAGTTTACTGCTACATTGATTATCATCATCATCATCTTCATCATCATCTCTGTTGCAGTTTACCAGGATTAAAATGTCAAGTTGTGCGATCCAACAAGCCAGCTGGCTTACTGGATAACAAACAACTGCCTCTCTGTGCTCAGTGATGTTGATGCTCCACCATGTGGCAAAGTCATAGAAGTGCACATCTTTATGAACGTGACAAAATACATCTAACCCCATTCAGTACAGGTTATTTGGTGGTTATGGTCATGCTAAAGTACAGTACATCAATTCAGATATTTTTGTTACAAGCTGTGAGATGATTTGCTTGATTATGCATCTTTCTAAATGGTGTTTGTCTTCAGGAGAATTGGCCTTGGAAGTTGTACATCCTCCTGTATTTGGCGTCACCCGTATTATAAACTCGCTGTATCTTTCTATAACGAAAACTAATGTGATTTTTTTGAGAAACGCCTGCGATAAAAAAATTCCAAACCTGATGCATTTTGTCTTGCATTCATTTTATATTGAATGTGACTGGATCATCTGTATTACTATGTTGTTTAGCAGTCAAAACTATATAGCCTCAAACTATATACTAACATTGCAAAATCTAATGAAGTATCACTGGTTTGTTTGAGGTTTTGTTTGTTCAAGTGCTGGTTTGTTTGAGGTTTAAAGTCCAACAATGTCAGTTCAGTGAGTCGTAGTGTTACCTTGCATGCAGCAATGTTTGTATTTCGGGTCCTTGAAATTCAGAGGATCCAGAGACGTTTCGAGGAACACTGTTCATACAGCAAAATGTATCGGCTTTGGACCATTTAAGTTTACCACAGGACATGATTGGGGTGTTTTATTAGGAGTTCCTAAACTGTCACTGATGTGGTACCCCTCGTCAGTGGGCTGGTACCCTCAAGGGAACATCTTCAGTAGCTTTATTTAGAGAAAGTAACGGCATCATAATTTCTAGCAGTTATTTTTTAAACTGTATTGTCTCGAGACATTTGATTTTACACTTATTTTAATTAACTAGATCATGAAAGGGTACAAATATGCACCTTTTCCCTGGAACACAGTTGGACTTTAAAACGATTGTTGTACCTTTAAGGGTACAGTTGCATTGCTTGTTTCAAGTTTCAAGTTCATTTGTCATTTCCACAACATGTCAGGACATTTATGCATCGAAATGCTTGTGGTGAGGCTCAGATAATCACTCCACAGAAAGTAAAGAAGTAAAAGTAAAATATAAAAAAATAATTGAAATGTATTAAATATACACAAAATATAGAGAAATATACATTTTAAAGTGGCTTAAGTGACTCTGTGTTATTAATTAAAGTGACTTTTTTAAAGTGTTAATGCCCATATTTGAGATGATATAATAATGCTGACAAAGTGACTGAATGAAATGGTAACTGGGGACGGACTCACAGCTTCACAGCTTGTTCAGAAGCCTGACAGCCTGTGGGTAAATCTGCTCATTAACCGGGTTGTTCTAGCCTGGATGCTGCGGAATCTCCTGCCTGATGACAGGATGGTGAACAAGCCGTGTGCTGGGTGGCTTCTGTCTGAACGGGTCTTTTTGATCTTCCTGAGGCAGCAGGACTGGTAGACGTCCTGTAAGGCTTAATGCACCTTGTACCTTGAAGAATGGAAAATGTACCAGCACAGCACCATTTTTTCCAACAGTGTATGACCAAAAAATGCTGCCAGGCAGCGTTGGCAAGGTGGCTGTCGAGTGGACAGACTTTCTTACAACGACTTTGGCTGGATTCAGTTTTTACGTCTAGCTTAAATGCTAAATATGTGCAGATGCCTTTGAGGATAGACTGAAGTGTGTTGTGTACTGTGGATTGTAATTTTACTGCTGTGTTCTGTGGTTGGCAGAATGTCCTACATGACATTATGGCATTATTTATATCGTGTTTGAAACCAGGGTTGATATTAGTCAAGAGAATATTATTGCATGGCAATTTGGGGGTATGGGAGATGGGAACTTTTCATGTACACACCAGTTGATGTCAGTATCAATACATAAACATCTACAAATGTAGAAATAGGGATGTATTCCACCTGGATTAGCACTACAGGGAAATATAACTCTTCTTCCTGTAGGGTTACCTGCCGCAGTAACCCGGCATCACCTCAACATTCTGCTCTTCCAAAACGAAATAAATAAATATGTCACCAGAAAAAAGTTTGAAATTTAAAAGCTAGAAAAGTAAAAGTAGCTAAGTAGCTATGTAGTTATCTTACCTTAGTTTGACTGAAAGAGTGAAAAACACTGATAAATACAGAATCACTATTTTATTATGATTTTGTTTAACAACCGAGGTAGGAATTTCACCAATGTTACTTTATTTTTATTTTTTGCCTGTAGATCAGCTGGGCTCCCAGGAATGATTGGCACCACTGGGCTTCCCAAAGGTGGTATGATATATTTGTGTAATGGATTGTGTATCTCGCTTTGAAACAAAATTATTTATGAATTAAAAAATTTAAATCTGAAAAAAAAAATTAATAAGATAAGATTGACTTTTATTATCCCACTGGGGGAAATTTGCATTGTTACAGCAACATGAATACACGGTAAGCAGATAAAGAGCAGTAAGTATACAAAGATGTACATCATACAAAATACAAAATATAAGATATACTATAGAAATAAATGAATGAACAAGGCATCTGTTAGAAAAAAAAAGATAAAAATAGAATTAAGAAACTATACACATTTACAGTTTACACATGCAATTGTGTGGATATTGCACATTTCTAAACAGGTAATGACTAGATATTGCACAGAAATTGTAATAATTACAGATATTGCGCAGAACTTATGTATGTATTGCACTGTATTGTATTGTATGATTGTATTACTGTATTTTGTATTGTAATGAAGATTAAAATTCTGTCAAACTGATGAGGCTAAAGGATGTAATGCTTCCTAACATGACAAACAACATATTCAACTCTAGTTTTAGGCTTGAATGCCCAGAGTGGTGCAAATTGGAGTTGCCTTTTGTATTTGGCCATTGGGCGTCTCCTGCAACTGAAACAATGCGGCCAAATTTGATTTTCAGATTAGTGCGTTTTATCACTGTGTTGCTAATCAGCTCATCAACTCATGGCCGGATCTACCATATGGGTGACCTGGGTGACTGGATGGTCCTCCAATGCCAAACCAAAGGGTTACTCAAAAAATCGTGTGGTTATAAATGGTTTTAATATGCTAACATAACACTCTTCAAGACATTAAGTTTACATTGAATCTGTTCACACAGCACAAGAGTCAGCCTGATAATTCAGCCATAAATCTCTTGCGTGGATAAAACATAGACAGGTTCATTATGGCATCTTATATTGATCTTCTCACCCTCTTATTGGTGATTAACAGAGCTTATCTGGCTCTGTTTAGACATTCTGTGGAGAATCAATAGACCTCTAAGTTATTATAAGTGGGTTTGTGGGTCCAGAGCATGATAGCTCTAATGTCCAGGAGCACCACAGGATCTCACTCTGGTCCTGATTGCAAAGCTTAAAATGTTGCTGTTTTTACCAGTTCCACATTCAGTATTCACTGCTTTCAGTTCACTAACGTTAATTAAATGTGTTTGGATGTGATGTCAGGCCAATTAACAGAGTTGTGAAATAAATTACAGTGCTACATTAATCTGGCTTGCTTCATTCCACAAAACGTCTGGCTTAGTGACAGAACGACTCAAAAACTAGTCAAAGGCATCACAGAAAGGATCCCAGTGGAGGAGCACCGAAACGGATGGCTTGCTGTAATGAAAAGCTCGGCATGTACCTCTGGATGGAAGCCACATGCTGTGTGCATCCTTTTCTGGACAAAGAGCATGTTAAAGCTGGGCTCACTCGCCCAAAAGACAGTTGGAGGTCACTCCTTTAGCTTTGGTGTCATCTTCTTTCTAATGGGCATTTTGGATCTGCAAAAAAGGCCACATGAATGTGACTTGATTCAGCTACAGTACGTGCTTAAAACGTGCTGGAAATTAACACTCACCTCATGTGAAACCTAGGCAGTGCAAATGCAGGGCACGGTGCTTCTACTGATAAAGAACGCTGAGTTCTGGGAAGGAGGCCACTGATTCACACAATTTAGGCAGGCTAAGGCCCCGTTCAGATGAAAAAGAACCTGTTGCCAGCACACTTTATTTTGTTCAGACATATTAGGAAAATCCCAGAAATGCAGGATGTAAAGTCTAATTAATGCAGCCTGAGCAACGGCAGATCAACAGATCATATGTTGATTTAATATATATAGATAGATGCATTCAAAATGCTATACTACACACTGCATACTGCAGTAGTACATACTGCATACTACCTGCTACTCTTCATAGTATACAGTACAGTATCCTGTTCAGACAAATGCCAAAGGACGTGCGTTGTATTAAAGGAAAGAGGCATGACTAGACTGCCAACATCAGGGACTGAGCCAATCAGACCCAGCTCAAGACCCACCCCTTTTCCCTTAGCCTTCCAATCACTGCTTAGCAACTGTTGCTAGCTGCTTTTCAGCTCTTTTCAGGTCAGGTCTTCAGCAACATGTGTGGATATATTTTGCTCAAGTGATGTATCTGCTGAGTTTGGAAAGATGCTGTGACAGAGTGAAGGGTTTGTTTTCTTCTCATCACTAAAACCAAAAATAAATGTAGAACCATCACCTTTGGATTGGTCTGTGTGGTGACCCTGTGTGGGTTGCAGAGACCCCTGTGTGTTCCTAGCTTTGCTAAAAGGTGGGTTATTTCATTTTCATCACTGTGATAGTTGGTACTATGAGCTAGTTGGACTGAATAATGAGCAGTCTGGCTCCTTATGTGAGCCTGAAAAGCCGAAGCCGAGGGGATTGTTTGATTGAGGCTTTATTTGATTTTATGTTCCTGTTGATCTATGCAGTAAGTTAAGCGCATTAAATAGACAAAGTAAACAGACTCATCTCAAGATCAGCAGAGAAAATGATGGGTGGAGTAGCTGGAGAAATTATTTCCTTTCGGTTTATAATATATGTACAACTTT
This sequence comes from Pygocentrus nattereri, assembly GCF_015220715.1. Taxonomy (NCBI): domain Eukaryota; kingdom Metazoa; phylum Chordata; class Actinopteri; order Characiformes; family Serrasalmidae; genus Pygocentrus; species Pygocentrus nattereri. Next base: position 16,482,332 of record NC_051225.1, read on the forward strand.
AAGGTTGAATTCAGGGTTACAACAGTTTGGATCAACAGTAAGTGATCATGCCTGAAATGCTTTATGTTTTTTTGGAGGTGCAGAGGGTCAAGAAGATAGCACTGCCTGCCTACTGGAATATTTGGCTGGAGTATTACATAATATGGGTATTTTCAGCGGCCTGTTGTCCACTTACATGCAGTACTTACTCTTTTCGGGAACAATCATACCACAAGCAATATGTAGTAGGCTATTCCGAACGTGGTCCATGTTATAATATAGTAGTTTACATCATATTTTGTGGAACTTTCTGATTTAGAATACTGCATTCACAATGACTTCTTATGTAAAATCTTGATTAATCTTGACCTAAAATCAAGGGTATTATTTGGGAATGTGTCCTCTTGTTGATGCAGTAACAGCCTCTACTCTTCTGGGAAGGTGTTACACTAGCTGTTGGAATGTTGCAGTGAAAATTGCATTGCATTCAGCCACAGGAGCATTAGTGAGGTCCAGAACTGATGTTAGGTTATTAGTTCAAGCCAAATCAAGCCAAATCAAGAGGCTTTTATTGTCATTCTATCAATGTACAAGCACACAGTGGAGTGAAATTACATTCCTCCAAGGAACAACACGGTGCAACATGGAACAAAACAGACAGGACAAAGTGCAACGTGGAGACGTAAATGTGCAAAAAAAAAAAAAAAATAGACTAGAAACAATGTAATAAATGCAACAAATAAAACAGACATTAGACACAGTAAACAGACAGGACAGGGCAGCACCGACACAGCACACATTTCTGAGTATGAGGGATGTGGAATAAGGTGCAAAGCTCATTTAAAATGCTGTGATAGTTACACAGTCAGATAACATACAGTACATACATTCTGGATCACAAAGGCCTCTCCTAGTCCTCCCAAAGATTTTGGATGGAGCCCCATCACTCTAGAGAGCACAGTTCTTCTGCTCCACAGCTCACACTTGGCATTAGGCATGATGACCTTAGGCTCATGTTTGGCTACTCCAGAGCAACCCATTCCATTGGAAGTGCTTTTCTTTATGGAATATACAAGTTGCCAGATCAGCTTTTTTTGTCCCCTGAGCACATTCACACACAAACCTGTCGTGGGAAGCATTTTCCGGCTGGAATGTTTATAGATACGTCTTAATCTGTACTTAATAGGCTTAACAGTTACTCTACTACTGAGTTGCCCTGTCCACCATGCTGTGTCTGATCCACTTGTACCAGCAAAACACACACTAACACACCACCACCATGTCAGTGTTACTGCAGTACTGAGAATGACCCACCACCCAAATAGTACCTGCTCTGTGAGGGTCCATAGGGCTCCTGACCACTGAAGAACAGGGTAAATGGGGTATAACGAAGTATCAGAGAAACAGATGGACTACAGTCTGTAACTGTAGAACGACAAAGTGCACCTATAGAGTAAGTGGAGCTGATAAAATGGACAATGAACATAGAAACAAGATTCTTCACATCTTCTGAGCTCTGATTTAACCTCTCTTTCACCAGGGGGCAGCCTAATGCCACAAATGAGCTAGACTGAATGTTGGCTCACATGCTTCTCAGAATGTTGTGCATCAGTGGGATGCGTTCTGTGAATGAGTCATGGAAGCCACAGACCACCCCATTTAATGGCAGTAGTTCCCTTGAATATCTGCTGATGCTCCACCCAGATTCTCAGAGATACGTTTACCTATTTTTAAGTAGGTTAACTCAGGCATGTTTTTACAGCCTGGGTTCTGAAGGATGAGCATTTTATTCTTTGCTGGAGGAAAATGTAAAACAGAATTTCTCTCTCTCTCGCTCTCTTGTCTCGCTCACTCCAGCATCATTGCCGTCATGCACAGCACTTTGTCCACCCACATGACTCGAGCAGAAGCTGATTCTACTCCTTTAGCATTTTTTCCAGACTATTTGACAAACCTTTATTAAGTGTACAGTGTTCTAAATCATTCTTATAGCAAAAGACAAACTAAAACATAAAAGTTGCAGTAATTTAGCTTCAGCTTATCTTCATACTAAGCTTGTATGTGTGTTGAGACCTTCTCTTATGTAATCTTAGTAATTATACTTTTGTATATTTCAAAAGTCCACCATCCAGAATAGAATAGAATAGAAATTAGAACCATTTGTCACTGTGTTTGGACACTGAGAAATTAGATCTTTGCATTTAGCCCATCCGTGCAGTGAAACACCCACATACATGCACACACACTACGGGGCAGTAAGCACACTTGTCCAGAGCAGTGGGCAGCCCTATCCACGGTGCCCGGGTAGCAATTGTGGATCCAGTTTCTCTCCATGGTTCTTCTTCATGCTCTTATGCCTGGCCCACCCTACAATATTAGAGGGGGCCGCTTTTGAGGCCCTCCTGAATGTTGTGAAACGCCTCACAATCCACTGTTTGTCACCACATTCCGATTCACTCATGTTCAGTATTTACAACTCAGCATCCTGTAGTGCAGGGGGGGGGGCATGCAAGAGCCTTAATCAGTGAGAGCCAAGCTGAATGGTAGGATAAAAAAATATATATATGTTTGGTTTCCCATACAGAACAAAAAAATCTGTTTCTTAACATCCAAAACATTTGAGCAATATATAACACCAAAATGCCAAATGTAGAAAAACACATGGATATATTTCTCTCTGTTTAAAATATTCTTTAAAATAAAATATATTTCATTATACATAACAGCTTAGCGCCAAAAAAAGTATGAAGAAAATTATTTGTAGTATATTGAAAAGTATTTCCTCATATACAGAAAATATACCCTGCAATGTGGATCAACTCTGTGACAGTGAAACTAATTATATTATCAGAGATCATCAAAGTTTTTAATGTTATGTATTTCCAATTTGACAGTCAAGTTGAATAAATACCCAATATGTTGACATTTATATTAATTTATACATTAGTTAGTTCGGTCATGCAAGCTGATTGGTTGAGAGGTGTTCTGTGTGGAGCAGGAGAATGAACTGCCGGCTGTTACTCTGACGTAGCAACAAGCTGCTTATTAAGGAACTATAATTTGGAGGAAGGAACTGAACATTAAAACATATAAATGCTGTGTTCACGGCCCAGTTTATTAATTTCTTACTGTATTTATTTAACTGTTGTATTAAAGCAATAGAACACTCAAAGAGTGTGTTAACGCCAACAGAGGTGTCAAATCCAGGTCCAGAAAGTAAAAGTCCTTCCCAGGATTTTGTTCCAACAGGCTGGACAGCTCTGCTGGTGGTGTGATCTAACTAGAGAAGCCAGCCTGTTGGAACAAAATCCTGGGAAGGACTTTTACTTTCTGGACCTGAATTTGACACCTCTGAACGCCAATAACATCACAGCTGTGATGATCTACAGTGACCAAATCACAGCCGTGATGTTATTTCATGATAACACACCCACTCTCATGTTCTGTTGCTTAAATATTAAAATGTATACACACATATGTAGATAGGACCTTCTGTGATTTCGTAGAATTTATATTGTGTGTGACTATATTTAAATGCAGATCATATATGTAGATTAAAGGTATCAGTTTTTAAAATGTATTAATTTAGAGTCATTGTTCGACTGCTTTTGCCTGTAAGACACCTGGATGTCATTTCAAACATAAATCTGAAAATGTGATTTCATAAAAACCGGAATGCTTTTTAGAAATTGATGTCCAGACATTCAGCTGTACATCATCAATGGTAAAATTCAGTTTCAGATTTTATATCACTGTCTTACACACCTTAAAATTCAAAATTCAGTTCTAGACACTGTTAATAACCATTCACATTTAGATTTTTCCTTTTTAATTGAAACATCTAATGGCACAAAGCCAACTCCATAGTTTTGTTCTCAAGTCATCTTTATTCAGAAGCAATTCTTCAGGAATCCAGGTTGGTATTCAGGGTAATCTGAATGTGTGCTACTTTTTTTCTGGGCAGGTCTTGTAGTGTGGGGTGGCTTTTAATGACTGAAAGACAGAAATATTAGTGCAGTCTGTGACGATGTGTGGAATCTCTTAGTTAGAATAAAAAAAAAATCTTGTGTAGGATTTTTCTCTCGGCTGAATCTGCTTTGTGTTAGTGTCAGTTGTTAATGCATATTAAAATACAATAGGCCAGGCATGTGGTGTCCCTGATTGAGGCAGACAGTGTCGTTTTGTTCCATAGCCGTTTAGGGTGGTAATTAGTCCCCTGTTGCCATGGTTATGGGCTGCAGTGCCACAGCGCCTGTGTCAGAGGGGGTGGCCAGACGTGGCGAAGACGTCAGCTCGTTAACACCAGTCAGCGAGACTGGAAAATATGCACATTCACACACAGCCTTGCACAGCTCTCTGGAGCCCCACTTGCATCTTTGCACATGTTAAAGTAAAAGATTAGTCACTCGAAAAGCTGTTTGGTCGGTTGCCCTATATTAAAATACAGAGTTTATGCTTCATTAAATTTAAATGTAAATTTGAACAGAGAGAGTGATTTGGGACAAGTAGATTAGGAAAGCCAGCCCTGGTGATTAGTTGTAAATATGCACGCTGTCCACTAGAGGTCACTACAAACATATGCCTCTTCTATCAGGCTGGAAATTAATGAGAGGGTGATGTCATAGGTCATGTGAACGATTCCAAATGTAATTTGCTCAGATGAGCGACTCTCATGAGATTAATTAACTTTATGGATGTTATTGTGAGACTCAAACATGTCAAAGACAAATGGCCCTTCAGAGAAACTCTTTTGTTTGCTTTTCATAAATACATTCATAAAACCTTGTTTGTACAATGTTAACTATGTACAATAGCTGTCTAATTGGCATGCAGCACAAGCACTGCTTATTATAGAGATATAACAGACAAAAAAAGGAAAAGAAAGCTCTATTTATTTTGTTATTCAGAAAAACGAGCTGCAGTTTTATTAATGATATCCCTGAATTCAGCCACTGTATTTTAAGACTGGGCATTTATTTCTGTTTCTTCATCACCTGCTCCATCAAGTTTGATACAATAACAATACCTTGACAATCATGCACCCATAGGTGTTTCTATGGCAACAAAAATTAGCAGCACCTTGGAGTGCCTCTCCTTGGCCAAGTCAAGAAAAAAAAAAGAGAAAGAGAGAGATATTGAGAGAGTGACAGAGAGAGAGGGGGGGGGAGATAGAGAGGGATAGTGGGAAATAAAGCAGAGGAAGGATATCGGAAAAGCATATGTTTCCATAGATACCAATTGTCTGCTTTATTGAATTCGTGGTGCAGTGATGGTATCTCGAGGGAGATTATTGGAATACAAGGAAGTCTCTGGCGCTGAAAATGCTCTTCCCGTAACCACACAAAACTCCATTCTGCTTCATTTTTCTGGTTCGTGCTGGGCAGAGTGGAAATGTGGAATTTTACATAGTCAGTTATTTCATACAAGCGACAACACTGTGTTCCCAAACTTTGTGACCAGAAAGTATAAAAAGGCATGAACTTTATGTAGATTTTCAAAGATTTTCAGTCTTCTCATTTGAAAAGAGCATGTATTTTCGTGCCCATAAGGTGAGTGAAGTCTTCAGCCTCACTGACAAAATTCATTTTTATTAGGCCTGGGATCACTTATCCATATATCAGTAATTATCAATAACAGCCAGGAATTCAATGAATAGGATTTTTTCCCCATTTTTCCATTTGGGCAATGATATTAGAATCATATGTCATTGTCAGACAGTTGCTTCACAACGTATATTGGCACTGGACAGATGCAAATTTTGGACCAACATTTCCCACCAATATTTGATGATGTATTTATTGTATTGTGGAACAGCAAAATGTTTATTAATTTGCTAAGCAGCAACATTGACAGCTGTAGGAGACGCTTTTATTTCTTATTTTTCCACAAACAAAAAAGGGACACTTTAAGATCACATTTGACCATCAGCTGATTTGGTCAGACTCTGAAGTTGAGACCACACTAAATTCCCAAACTGTCGTCACCACTGAGCAGCTTTTCAGTCAGCAGCTGTGACAGAAGAACAGCTGAACAACCTGGAATCAGCCAGAAATGAACCCAATACCATTCACCAAACTAACTGGGCTGTAAGATGCTTTACAGACTGGCTAGAACAAAACAACATTAATACTGATCTGGTAAAAAACTGACAAAACTGATCTGAACTTGATATTATGGCAGTTTTATGACTCAGTCTGATTTGGTCAGACTCTGAAGATCAGGCGTCACGTTTGGCAAATGGTATTGGCTTCATTTCTGGCTGATTCCAGGTTGTTTAGCTGTTCCTCTGTCACAGCTGCTGGCTCAAAAGCTGCTCAGTGGTGATGACACTTTGGGAATTCAGTGTAAGGCACTGGAGAACGAACTGCTGGCTGTGCAGCGAGTGGACGGCGCTCGTTACTCTGATGTAGCAACAAGCTGCTTGTTAAGGAACTATAATTTGGTGAAGGAACTGAACATTAAAACACATGACATTTCTTAGTTTATTTATTTGATTGTTGTATTAATGCAATAGAACCCTACACAAACAAAGTTATAATTCTCTGTAACGCTAATCAATCTGGATATAATATCTTTTTCTACAACTGTATGAAGGAAGAAGAAATGGATTCATCAAATAATAACAGAGATAAAGTTATTGTTTTTCTTTTAGCCAATACAACTTGAAGACACAGACACTGGACAACAGCCCATTCTGCTAAAAAGGTTCAGCAAACAGCATGAGGAGTTCCTTCAGCTCAAAAGCTGAAGCTCTACTGTATACAGAGAGCCTAAGGGACAATGGATCGGAATATAGTAAACAAACTACAAGAGAAATTGTTCACCCTGTAATGAAAGATAGCATTATTGTTAATATGTTTTCAAAACTTGACATGCATTTTTACATTTTTTGTATGTAGTTGCTATGAAAAGGCCTGGCAGCTTTGTTGCCCCCTCTGATGTGAATGGAAACTCTTCTAAATATGCAGAACACATAACTGCAAAATACCTGTAATTTTAAGTCATGAATAAAATGTGTATTGAAAGTCAGGTGGCCTATTTTCAGTGTTCACTTGTCTAGTTTTGAAGAGCCTGTGCCCACATAGCCTATGGTTCCTGTTCTAGGCTGACTCTAGTGTAACCTTCTGCTGTTGTAGCCCATCTGCCTCATGGGTTGACATATTCGGAGATACTGTTCTGATCACCGCTGGCATAATGAGTGGTAATTTGACTAAGCTTACCTGTCAGCAGGAAGTCTAGCCATTTCCCTCTGATCTCCATCATCAGCAAAGCATTGTGGTTGTGCATAAAAATCTCAGGAGATCAACAGTTTCTGAAATACTCAGATGACCATATCTCCACAAACATGGTCAAAGTCGTTTAGAACACATTTTTCTCCATTTTGAAGTTTGTATTGAACATTACCTGAAGCTCTTAACATGTGTTAGTGTGATTGGACATATTGTGCTGCTTCCACATGATGACTGATTGCACGACTTAGCAGGTGTACAGGTGTTCCTAATAAGGTGGCCGATGAGTGTATAATGCTGCCTTATCTTCTACATACCTCCCAAGAGGCATCACAGCTCTTTTCCATGACGCTGTTGCAAAAAAGCATTCCCAGCATGTTCATCTTGTTTCTGAACAAAACTACTTCCTAACATCATGTTGTATTCCGAAGTTGTGAGTAGGAACTTCTGAGGGAAGCTTGAAATATATAAATAAATCCTCTCAAGCGTGTAAATCCTTGAGTCAGAATAAGACTGGCACTTACTTTAGTTACAATATATGAGTGCATCTTTTGAATGTTAAGTATAAACAAAATTAGATTCAAAGTAAGTAAACAAGTAAGCCACCACAAATGCAACCTAATAGAGAGGATTTATGCATAGAAAAGGCAATTACATTATGATCACAGGGTTTTTTGCCAGAAACAAAAGTTTAACCCTTTCTGAAGATCAAGACTCTGTAGATAGACTAACCAGCTGTGTGTCAGATGTTTCTCAGTGGACGTTGCTAAATTTTCTGTAATTAAATCATGAAAAAACTAAATTACTGGTTGTTGGTACAGAAACTCAGAGAAAAAAGATTTTTGAGACACTTCATTCTTTAGCTTTCTAATACCAAACCTGCAGTATAAACCTGGTTGTGATCTTGTGTGACTCTGAGCTCTGTTTTACCTGCATGTAAACAGTCACTAAAGCAGCTTTTTATCACTTCGCTAAAGTTCTGCCTTTATCTGTCCCAGAGCAACGCAGAGAAACTTGTTCATCCATTTGTGACAGCATAGTAATGATCTTCTTACTGGTCTTACTAAGAAAACTATACATCCCTTACAACTTGCAAAACGCAGCAGCATCCTAACAAAAACAACACAGAGAGATTAGATGAGTCCCGCTTTAAAAGAGATGCACTGGCTGCCTGGATCGTTCAGGATAGAGTTTAAAGCTCTGCTACTAGTTTTTAAATCTCAACCTTAAAGTACCTGTCTACATCACTGTCTGTTTATGTTCCGGCACATAATCTGAGATCTGCAGATAGTGGCCTTCAACATATACCCTCTGTAAAATACAGAAAACATGGAGGGACTCTTTCAGTTTTTCTGTCTCTAAACTGTGGAGCTCAGTTCCACCTTTTATTAGACAGTCAAGCTCAGTGCTGACTTTTAAGAAGCACCTGAATACATATCTCTTTTAATTAGCATTTAACTAAAACTGAATGTCTCATGGTTCTTATATTTATCTCATAATTTAATAAATACTAATGATTTCTTATATAACGTTCTTCCGGCAGTTCGAAAAGAAATGGTGGATGGTTTTGCAGGTCTTGGAGGAAGCCTGTGCTAGCCTTCACCCTCCTAATGCTGATGGCATCATGTTACTGGGGGAGTCCTAACTAGTGGGTGGAATTGGAGACGATCCAATAGATAAAAAATTAATAAAAGTCATTCAGAGTGGTTTTATGTGAAGTGCTTCATTCTGAAGAAGCTCATAGAGTTGGAGTTGTTCACACTTGTGGTGATAGCAAGCAGACAAGTCTGAAAGCTCACAGAAAGTTATTAAATACAGTGGTTATTAATGCACTGATTGAAGTGTGAGACATTGCTTTATGAGTTTTGAGATAAAGTTTGTCCTAAGACACATTTTAAACCCATACAAGGCATTGTAAGGCCAAGTCCTCCCTAAAAACCTATTATTTTGGATTTATCACTATTATAAACTTTATTAAGATTACATATAAAAACTCAGAAGGTACTTTTAGGTGGTTTTAGATGGTACATAAAATAGCTGTATTTGTGTTGTAGATACTGTGACCCCTGGTTCCTATCACCACCACTGTAAAGACATATACATCAATAATGCAGCCTTTCACATCAAAGCACTCTGCAAGACTGTTTACATCTCAGTGATTGCAATAGAGAGAAATTTTTTAAAATGGGGGAACCAATTGTATGTAAGCTAACTAATATCATTGATTATGTTTAATTAAGTATCTTCTGTAGAAAGATGCTTCTACTATTCCCATAGACAATGTTGATGTTCTACAGGAAGTACGTTAATGGAATATGTTCTCTGAAAAAAGCCTGTGACCCTCACCAGTGATAAATATGATGACTAGAAATGGCAGAATGTTTACCACCCACACTTCTGTGCTGCTATTCTCTGCTTTAATTGAGTGAGATGTTGAAGTAAATGCACTCTTCACATGTGTCTCTCCTCAGTTCTCAGAAAAAAGCTAGAAAAAAACCCACCACCTTCAACTCCTGCACATATTTTATATCTAAGATCTTCTCTTGGCTCGGACATAGAAGACCTCCAAATCTCCCTTAAGACCCACTTTATTTAGACTAGTGCAGTTAATACCAGCGGAATGAGAGGAAGGCACAGGGGAGCTGAGCCTAGTCCATCTGGGGCTTTGTGCCAGCATCTCAACCAAACTGACATTTCCAAACGCAAACCATGTTTAATGCATGTGCTGATTCAGAGCTGGGTTTTCAGGCTGATGATTTGGGAGCTGCGGCAAGTGAGTAGAATTTGAAGGGATGCTTTGGATTTGATGAAGTTTTTTGCAGTGTAATGTTTAGCCCAGCCCTCCTCAGTTGGCTCAAGAGGTTTGTGCTCCTTGCTAATTTAAAATTGCAGCGACAGTAAAGAGAATAAACGACATCCACAAACTGTTCATATTGTACTATTAAACATTCATTTTTTTTTTCCGTGGCCAACCAATATAAAAATTCACATATGTGATAGTCAGTTTTCAACTGTCACCTTATTTAATCTCAACAGCAGAATCTTACAGTCTTAAGGAATAATAACATTTCTTTTAATTACCTGTTGTTTTTAGAATTTGTGTATGTAATATTTTCATGCTAAAGGTTTAGTCTGGATAAGTTTTACATGTTTTTGTCTTTTGAAACATGACGCTGTTCACATTTACCTGTTATACAGGGTGGGCCATTTATATGGAGACACCTAAATAAAATGGGAATGGCTGGTGATATTAAATTCCTGTTTGTGGCACATTAGTATATGGGAGGGGGAAAACTTTTCAAGATGGGTGGTGACCATGGCGGCCATTTTGAAGTCAGCCATTTTGCATCCAACATTAGTTTTTTCAATGGGAAGAGGGTCGTGTGACACATCTCACTTTTTGAGAATTTCACAAGAAAAACAATGGTGTGCTTAACGTAACTTTATTCTTTCATGAGTTATTTACAAGTTTCTGACCATAATATATAAACATTATAAAATGTCTTCAAAGTGCTGCCCATTGTGTTGGATTGTCAATGCAACCCTCTTCTCCCACTCTTCACACACTGATAGCAACACCGCAGAAGAAATGCTAGCACAGGCTTCCAGTATCCGTAGTTTCAGGTGCTGCACATCTCGTATCTTCACAGCATAGACAATTGCTTTTCCAGCAAGATGGTGCACCACCACATTATAGGTGTCAGGTCCGAGCATTCCTAGATGAACAGTTTCTGTGCATGTGTGCATGCTGGTTGGTTTGTTGGCGAGTGGGTGGACGAATGAGTAAGGCCATATAGTCATCTTCATTCACATTGTACACATCCAGTCATCCAAATTTAGAATAGTGAATGATCATGGATGGGCTCACCCTTTGACAAATGCCCTCCAAACCTCCAAACCCACTTTGTAGTTCTACAGTTACAGACTGTAGTCCATTTGTTTCTCTGATACTTTGTTAGGCCCCCTTTACCCTGTTCTTCAGTGGTAAGTACCTTCAAGGTACTTGTCTGACAGCATTGTGCCAAGTGTAAATTTTGGGGTGGGGTGGGGTGGGGTTGGGGGGGTGGGGGGGTTGGTGTGGAGTTGTTTTTCAGGAGTTGGGCTCGGCCCCTTAGTTATTTATTTATAATAAATTAATTTTAGATGCTGCCCAGGCCTAGAGAAGAGTAGTTGTTTTGCTATTAAATGGCCCGTATCCTACGTGTGTTCTTACATTCATTTTTTACCCTAGACATCCACTTATACCGTGTTTATGTGGTTTATGTCTCAAAACCAGTCACAGTTCATTTTTTACATGATCATTTTTAAGACCTGTCTTTATCTTTCAGAATTAAACTGTGTCTTTAAGACTGATATGTATATGATATATGAGTAAATGAGCTCTGTTCTGATTGGCTACTCTGTATTGTGCCTTATAAAGAGCAGTCCAGGCTGTTTAGTTATCGTGACATCACAGAAACAATGAGTTCAAGCAATGTCGTGGTCATGAGTACAGGTATAAGCAGGGTGACCATGTGTCCTTTTACTTCCAGGACACGTCCTCTTTTTGGGACCTAACATATGCATATAGCTGGTACTGGGGGGCAGTCGTGGGCTAGAGGTTAGCGAATCTTGTTACTGGAAGGTTGCCGATTTGATCCCCTTGGCCAACAGTACATGACTGAAGTGACCTTGAGTAAGGCACCTAACCCCCAAATGCTCCCTGGGCACTGTAGATAGGGCTGCCCACTGCTCCAGGTGAGTGCGCTCACTGCCCCCTAGTGTGTGTGTTCACTAGTGTGCATGTTTGTGGGTGTTTCACTTAACGGATGGGTTAAATGCAGAGGTCTGATTCTTCTGTGTGCAAACGCAGTTGAATTCTGTTCTATCCTATTCTGTTTGTGAATGGCCTAAAATGTCCAGGGTTTGGCTTTTCTTTCATGTTGACATTTGATTTCAATACTCTGTCTAGTGCTGTGTGCTCTTTTTTGAAAACCAAATATGGTCACCCTAGGATTGGGCACCGTGAGACCCTGACAAAGTGTGTAAAAGTTGCTACTAAGGTGTTAATTTTCCAGACAGGCAGATGTCCTTTTGTTTTGGTTTGTTTCACTCAGAATTAGCCTGGTTGGTCTTTAATATGTCAAGTTGCTGCAAACAGATAAAACATTTATAAGATGTTTTTGAAAAGGTTAGATGTCTCCAAACGTTTGCTGGGCAACAGACAAGATACGTGTGTAGCTTCAACCACCAGGTGCATATGAGTTTTTACACCACCAGATGCTAAGATCTTTCAGCTGTCCCATGAGACGGTGTGTGTGTGTGTTGCTAGGAGTACCCTGGCACCTGTCCAGTCTGGCCCACGTCCACTACATTGACTCTGCGGGCAGCACTATTGCTGGGATCTCCATGACCTTCAGAGAAGAGCACAGTGAGAGAGAGATGCCGTGTAAAACTCAGAAGCTGCGCTGGTATGACAGAATCGGGGAAAATTACACATTTTTCTGGATATCAAGGATTAAAGTAATCCCACTATGAAATATGGGAGAAAATCTCACTGCTCAAAATCCACTGGCTGACAGTCTTAACACCCTTCACACACAACATTTACACTACACTGTACATAACAAACATGCATATTGTACACTCTTATTTTATAACCTTGCCATACCTAACGCTTCAACAGAGAGACGGAACTGTGCAAAAACCGGACACCACATTCATTTTGTTAAATTCCAGTCAAAACACCTATTAATGTCCAGGCCCATTTCACCCCTTGCCCCTACCACTGAGCACTTAGCCCTCTGTTTTGCCTGTTCAAGTCTAGGGGTAGGGTATCCCAATTTTTGTTGAGATCAAGGGGGATGGCAAAGTGTTGGGGCTACATGACCCTCCAAACAGAGGTTTTTCAGAGACTCCAAGCAGAGAGTTATTAGGAAAAAAGAGAGACCGGGAAGTTGGAGCACAACAGACCAAAGAAACCCACAAATGTGAGAATTTTCTCTATTAACAAAATGGTTTTATCTTAGTTGAATGTGGTTTCAGTGTATTTTGGTCGTTTTCTACATAACAAGCATAAAAAAAAAATCACTAACAGCATGCTAATGTCTCGTTAGCTACCTAGCTAACTTTCCGTTCCACCTTTAATAATCCAGCAGTTCTGATGCTTGAAGCACCAGAATGTAACTGCTGCTCCATTTAAAGTGGAACAGGAAAATTTGAAAAGGAGCTGGAGAATATCTGACTTCAGATTCATATCACTGAAGAATTAGCGGTGGGGGATAAATAATTGCCACCCTCTTTGAAAGCATATGATGTCCTATTTGTAACTAAAGCCCAGCAGTGAGGAGCTGAACTTTACCCTCCTCTGCTGTCACTGCAGATGGGCAGGGTTGCCTACAGAGCAGTGCTAGTAGCTGTTAATGAAGTGATGCTCTTTTTATTTGAAGATTTCAACCTTTACTCCTTATAACGTACTCCCAAGGAGTTAGGGTGACACTCAAAAACAAGGGGTAGGGGTAAAAAGAAGAAATGGGACTGGGCCGAAGTCTACAATGTTAAATTGCTGTTGTTGGGAGATGTTTCTGAGGAGATTAGATATAAGACAGTCCATAAGCATAAGAAAAAATATCTGAAAATTTTGAGACCATTTATAGAGCATCTGCCTCCTGAAATCATACATACTATCTTAAAAGGTCAGTACTCTTTAGAATAGAAATCTTCCCTAAGACCAGATGGCAGGTAGTGTATGTAGGAACCCAGTGAAACAAAGTGCAATGAATGGTATCAGCAAAGCCCTGTTTTAGTAAATTGTGAAGAATGTGGAATTTAGTTTTTCTGTTTGTTTTTTTTTAAATGAGGATGGCCTTGTTTTGGTTGGGATTGGGGGCAGGGGGTGTCATTTTTTTTCTTGTCTGTATGATACCACATACTTACCGCTCGTAAATATGTCTTGTAATTGCTAAAAAAAAACAATATGTTGTAGGCCACTACAACCATCACCATCAGATAAAGCTTTTATCTTTGAGAGATAGAAGAAAACATCTCTCCACTCTCACTTCAAATCTGAAAAAATCCACAGGGTTTTCTGTCCGTCTTAACTTACATTAAGATATTAAAACCAAGATACTCTTATTAGTCCCACAACAGGGAAATTTTAGCTCCACATTTAACCCATCCCTGCAGTGAAACACCACATACAAGCTAGTGAGCGCGCACACACACACACACACTCACACACACACACACGGGGGGGGGGGGCAGCGGGCCGGAGTGGTGGGCAGCTCTATCCGCAGCACCTGGGGAGCAGTTTGGGGTTAGGTGTCTTGCTCAAGGGCACTTAAGCCATGTACTGTCGGCTCTCGGGATTGAACCAGCGACCTTCCAGTTGCAAAGCATTCCCTAACCTCCAGCCCACGACTGCCCACTATTTACTGTTACATATTTGCAAATCAAACAAAGAAGTTGTTGGTGTTCTCAGCACAATGGACTGGCCACCCTAGGGTCCAGACCCCAACATCACTACTAATGCAACCAACTTCTAAGACTGAACTTTGGAGGTTTGGAAAAATATACATTTCAAAAACTGAAATCAAGTCTCTTAAATATTTAAAGCTATAATAAAGGCAAAAGGTAGACATACTAAATACTGAAATTGTTGATATTTAGTTGTTAAGGCTTCTGGGTAATTCTATGTTAAATATATATTTTCTGCTTGGCACTGAAAAATGAATAACTTGTACTTAATGGCCAAGTGAATTAAATAAATGAAAGCGTGGCCCCTGATTTTCTCACAGCACTGTACATTCAGGGACTATGCACTATAATATAAATGTACACTTCTATAAATCGTTCACCAGAGTGGTCACAACACATGTCCAAGTTGGCCATAGTAAAAACAGACCACCCTGCAGCGACTGGCAGTGGGTCTGGAGGCGCAGGAGTGCCGCTGGGTCTCCGGCTCGGGCTGGAGGAACAAACAGAAATACAACCCACTCGGCCATTCTCAAGGCTCACCTGAGCCATAGACAGCTCGCAATGGCGCTTGCGAATGAACCGAGTACCACGGTAAGGGTTTTCTGCTTGCTCCTTTTGTCTAGCCTCATCTTGTTGGTCAAGACGGGCAGACCCAAGGCACTTACCTGAGTGCTCGTCATCTGGACAAAAGGCGGGAAGGTCCTTCATCTTCTTGTGGGACCGACGAGATGGTCATTTACCTTCAGTGCCAGGGGATTCTCTCTCACTGGCTTGGCGGCGTTGGGACACGGGTAACTCGGGCTGCTTGGAAACAGCCAGAGTTTCATGCCAACGGAACAGCCACATGCCAGTGTGTCGCTTACCTGCTGTGTCCTCTGTCGACTGGTCTTTCTGTAACAGAGAGTGAGGAGGTGGATACATATGCGGAGATAAGCGACGTCTAGGGTCATTGGCAATTCCAGGGCCATTGTTTAAACGGTCCAGGGTCATAGATCCAACACGGATTGATTGGAGGACAGACATGACAAACCAGAATCAAACAAGCAGGACAGTACAAAGCCCAATACATCCAACAAACAACAGTCAGTTCAGACAAAGACCAATAACCAGACAGGGGAAAACACAGGGCTTAAATACATAAGGGTAAACGAGGGACAGGCGGAAACACAGGTGGAGACAATCAGGAGTGGAGTAACCAAAACAAGGGGACGGACTAGGAAACCAAAACAAACGGAAGCAGACACAGGAACAGGCAAGGCAAAACAAATGGAAGATCAAAATGTAAACAAAGCACATGGACCGGACTGGGAGGGGCCAATCATGACAGGTACTATATAAGAGAAACACAAGGCCGAGGTGAGCTTGCAAGCACATCCACAGATTAGTAAGAATTTAATATTGATTTTTTTCGTCAGAATAAGAGTAACTGACGTCCGATACCTGTGTAGATTGTGACACATAAAAAATAAGAATTTTCAGCTTTATTAGATCTTGTTTTTTACAAATTAGATCAAATGCGTAAAACTGTACTTCTTTTGGCAAGATTATAATCGATACAGTCATGTAAGTGAAACAAAACCAACAGTGTGTGGAAGAGAGGAGGAGACAGACAAAGCCAGGTTCAGGCCCTTTCCAGTGTTGCACTCATTATTGCTCATGGCCTGTGGGAGCAGACCTGGTGTAACATAGTTTAATGCTCAGTCACTCTCCAAGGGGTTGGAACATATTTCTATTCTGAGCATATTAACCTGAAGCACTGTTCCACTAGATGAATTGATGGGGCATGCAAGAGGATTTGGGTTAAAGGATTGGCCTTGATCGAGGAGAGACAAAGAAGCAGAGTTTCAACTGAGATTAGATCTGTATATTCTATAGAGTGAGGAAGGATTGCTTACACTCAAAGCCTTACCTTGCTTCAAAACATGCAGTTTACTCATTAGTCCACACAGTCTATACATGTAAACTAAGCTGCACAAATAGCTTTTTTTGAATTCATCATGGTTTTGAAGTCACAACCATCTCCACATTTCCATATGACTCCCCATTCAGCCTTCAGAAGGCCACACATTCACTCTGAAGTGATAAAGTGTGTTCAAAAAAGAAACAGTTCCATGCTGGGAGAGGCAAAAAACCCAAAAAAGTATCCATGCACATCTACAAGGCATGTGCAAAATAAATCCCAGAGCAAAGAAATCCTGGGCACACCGAAAAAGTATAAAAAACCTTTATTGAACCTTTGTGACCTTTTTCATTTCTGTTGTTTGATAAAGAGTGCTGTTACAGCGGTGCCCAGTCTGTAGCACTGGAAGTGAAGAGGAAAGGGGGAAAACAAGTAAATGTTGTGCTGTTCTTGGCTGTCTGGAAGAAAGTGTACCATTGCAACACACCGAAGCATCCGGACATCAAAGATTAGTGGTTAAAGTTTATTTATTCTAGTGTATCTGAGCCCAGACTGCTTTTTGAACATAGTGTGCTAAATTTCAATTAATTCAGAACAGAGGTCTTCATAAAGCTTCAAGGAACCTTGCTCTTGGGGTCACACAGTAAATATGTCCTGTGAATAACTTGCCAATGTCCACTAAATGGACGATGTATTCAGTCAATATTCTCTTCTCTTTATGCAAACTGGGCAGTCCTTTGTCATGGGTAGAGCACACTTAAGCAGTATCCTCACTAGACACAAGGCTGAGGGAGTCTCCCCATGCAGCTTTAACAGACCTGTGATCCCTTGTGGTCTCTTTCTCTCTGTTCAGTTTGGAGAAACTTACCACAAGAAAACTAATGATGAACATAAGCTGACCTGACGAGCATAACAGATAGCAAGAGCATCCATTCATCCACTCCAGCATTCCTTGGATGCATGTAATATTATCCAAACACTGGATAATATTTTAGTGAGCTGTAGGTACTGCAAGGTCTACAATATCACCTGTAAGCCTCATGCTGTTGTGTTTAGTTCTGCTGCAGTGAAATAGCAGGATGAGAATGTTGGACTGCTCATCACATGCTCATCAGCATTATTAGGGTCAGCAATATTAGGCTACGCATAGATAGTTCTCAGATGGGTCTGAAAAGTGTTATTAAACCATGTTTTTTTTTTAAATATTTCTGTCCTTTTTTGCATTTGAACTTCCTCAATGTTTACTACAGTACTCAATTTTAGCATCAAAACATTTTCAAACAGAGTTCCCTAGGGTGTGAAAAGGGAATTCCACTCATTTCTCTATATTTCTGCGTAATTCAATTGCAAAGATGTGAAAGTTAGGTGTAACCCAGGTGTATATTTACAGCCTTGAAACCTGAAATATAGCTTGGTTAAACAAGAGAAAAATGTTAACTAACAGTGTACAGTGTACGGCGCCTTGCCCTTTAAGAAATTGGAAGAAGTTAGAAAATTAGAAGAAGAAGAGATTTCCATCTGGTGCGCGTGCACAGAAACACAAGGGAGAGAGATGCAGATAGTGAGAGAGCTGTTCTGAACCTAGTCAGCGCTGATAATAGAGAAAACAGTTAGAAAATAGGCTTTATTTTCAACCTTGAAACCCTGACACTACCTGGACACTACCAGACAGAATATCTTGAAAACCGAGAAGATTTGTTTTGGTGAGTTAATTACTAAATAAACATGTATATACATTAACTTAGCTCTCTAGACTGACGGTTATGGAGTAAATTGTGAAAACAGTATGTTAATGCTGTTGTTTTGATAAAAATGTGATTAATGAGTTCATAACTGTGAGAGTGATGGTAAAATGTTCAAGAAGTAGCACGCTAGCAGGGCAAATTATTAGCTGTGCTGTTAACTGGCGCCAAGAAGAAAGAAAGAAAAGAGAAATTATTCATGGAAGATTTTGTAAATATTCAAATTATCATCACGTTATATTTTGATCTGATTGAACCCTGAATCTGTATAGCCCAGAAAGAATGTAGATGTCTGCTAGACACCGGGTCACAGGTGACCACTATTCCAAATTCTTTCTATGAACAAAACTTGTCTCATGTAGCCATTATACCCCTGAGTGATTTGCTTGAAGTGGAAGGGGCGAATGGTCAAACAGTTCCTTACTTGGGCTACATTAACGTCAATGTTAAGTTCCCTAAGAGAATATTGGGATAGGAAATAGAGGTGTCAATTTTAGCCCTCATCGTCCCTGACCACCAGTCCGGATTGTCTTCAGTCCTGATAGGGACAAACAGTCTGGATATTCTTTATGAGCGGTATTCTGCCTTGAATATTCCTGGAACCCAGCTATTGCCTTATGGCTATAGAGTAGTTTTGAAAACCCTTGAGATTCGGAAGAAGAAAAAATTTCAACTCAACTGTTGGGTGGTGAAGCTACACAGTAATGAACCTCATGTAATTCCAGCTGGCCAGTCTAGTGTTGTAGAAGGATTGGGTGTAGAGTTACTGACAAAGCACGCAGGTGATTATTGAGACACCCAGACAGTTCTCCTTGCCTGGGGGTATTCTTGTTCAAAGTGGACTGATAGACCTTTCACCTGTGACTTATGTTCACTTATGACTGCTTATGTTCCTGTAATTCTTTCAAATGAAACCGGACACAATGTTGTTATTGCACCCAAGACTGCAATAGCTGAGATTAACTCCATCTAAAGTGTTAAAGCTCTTACGTCTCAAGCGCCTGAAACTCCCTTGAATTCAGAACATAAAACCAACGTTGAGTTTGATTTTTGGAGGAGTAATTTTCTGCATTGACTGGTTCCAAATGGTTCTCAGTCTTGGATCTCAAATCCGGATATTATCAAATTGAGATGGAGGAGTCTGACAAGTACAAGAATGCGTTCGTTTGCCCATTGGAATTTTTTGAATTCCAAAGGATGCCACAAGGGGTCACAAATGCCCCGAGCACCTTCCAAAGACTCATGGAGCATTGCATGGGTGACTGGAACTTGAAGCAAGTCTTGGTATTCCTTGATGATCTGATTGTTTTCTCATCAACCCTGGGAGAACACGAAGAAAGGTTGCTGTGTGTGCTAAATTGTCTAAGGGAATATGGCCTAAAACTTTCTCCACAAAAATGCAAATTTCTCCAGATGTCAGTTAAGTATCTAGGCCATATAGTGTCCAGTAAAGGAGTTGAAACTGACCCAGAGAAAACATCTGCCCTTAAAACCTGGCCAAAACCCACAAATCTGAAGGAGCTCAGATCCTTCTTAGGATTCTGTGGTTACTACCGCAGATTCATCAAGGACTATCCCAAGTTGGTCAAGCCCCTTAATGAGCTTACAGCTGCATATCCCTCTGTGAAGAAACAGAGGAAACAAGGTTCAAGTAGGTTCACATTCTGCACACTGACGCAGGCACAACAGGATTGGGTGCTGCTCTTTATCAGGAAAAGAAAGGTGTTAAACGAGTCATTGCATATGCAAGCCGTGGACTGTCCAAATGTGAAGCCAGATACCCAGCGCATAAGCTCGAGTTCCTTGCTCTCAAATGGGCAGTAATGGAGAAGTTTCAAGACTATCTGTACAGTACGACATTCCTCATTGTTACTGACAGCAATCCCCTCACATACCTGCTCACCTCTGTAAAGCTTGATGCAACAGGCTACACATCTTCACGGTCCATGTTTAATTTCCAGTTACAGTACAGAGCAGGAACCCAAAATAAGGATGGCGACGGATTGTCTAGACAACCTAATTGCCCATTGCCGATTTATTCCATCTCACAGAAGGAAGTGGAGAGGCATGAGCAATTTGCAAAATGACATGTGGAAGAACCTGTGGTTGATGAGTGGCTAAACGAAGACACAATCAAAGCCATTTGTGAGAGACACATGGTCCATTCTATAAACAATGCTGAATCTGGATCTACATCTTCAATGCCAGCCAGAGTCACATTCTCAGTATGTGAAGATGTTCAAATCAACTCTGGAAGCAAGCTACAAGGTGGCAGTTGAGAATACGAAAAAGATGTGCACATCATAACAAAGTTCAGTTTGACAAGCATGTTGTTGCCTCATCTCTGAGCAAAGGTGACAGAGTCTTGATCAGGAATGTGCATCTACGAGGCAAACATAAACTAGTGGATAAATGGGAGCCAGCTGTACATGTAGTTGTAGGTCAATCTGGAACTCTGCCTGTGTACGCAGTTCAGCCTGAATTTGGAGATGGGCCTGTGAGAACTCTCCATTGTGATCTTTTGCTGCCTTGTGGGTTTCCCACCTCAACTCCGGATGAAGCTGGAGTGAAGAAAAAACCAGACAGACCAAGGAGTCATCAAGGTTCCAGAATCCCTTTCCGGTTGAAGACAGTGAGCCAGATTGTGTGGGGTATAATCCTGAGAGAATTCTATGAGTGCATCTGTAATAGAGACTGAACTACAGTAATCAGAGGGTTCCCTAGTGTTGGGTAAGTCAGTCGTCTAGGGGGCTCTCTATTTCTTGAGGAGGTTCTAACACAAGGTCTGGTTTCAGATGAGTCTTTGCTTGGATCATCTTCTGTCTCATTCCGATCAAGACAGGTTTGATCTTGAATTCGTGCAACGTCAACATGTCTTATAGGTAGGATTCCATCTGCATGGTTTTCAACAGGTAAGTATCCACTTTTTCCTATTTGAGGTATTGGCTTGTCAGTTACCTCATCAAGTTAGGACTCCTCTACAGAATCTTATGCAGGTAAGTATTCAGGCTGTCTTGACTCAGGTAAATTACTCTCAATTTGCACAGCAACTGACGGTTCTCCTCTAGTATCCCTCACAGGTAAGTCTTGACTGGTATCAGTAGACAATGTACGAGGTTCAGATTCTGAATTATCAAAAACACGAGAACTGAGTGTGTTTTTGATAATTCAGAATCTGAACCTCATGTTGACGTTGCACGAATTCAAGATCAAACCTGTCTTGATCGGAATGAGACAGAAGATGATCCAAGCAAAGACTCATATGAAACCAGACCTTGTGTTAGAACCTCCTCAAGAAATAGAGAGCCCCCTAGACGACTGACTTACCCAACACTAGGGAACCCTCTGATTACTGTAGTTCAGTCTCTATTACAGATGTACTCATAGAATTCTCTCAGGATTATACCCCACACAGCTACCATGGTGTTGCACAGGGACGTGCACAGGGAAAAGGGGGGAGGGTGTAACACAGGTGTATATTTACAGCCTTGAAACCTGAAATATAGCTTGATTAAATGAGAGAAAAATGTTAACTAACAGTGTACTTTAAGGTGCCTTTCCCTTTAAGAAATCGCTCGCAAAAATTTGAAAAAGA
Source organism: Pygocentrus nattereri (assembly GCF_015220715.1). Lineage (NCBI taxonomy): Eukaryota > Metazoa > Chordata > Actinopteri > Characiformes > Serrasalmidae > Pygocentrus > Pygocentrus nattereri. The sequence continues at coordinate 16,504,232 of NC_051225.1, forward strand.
AGAGCTTTCCATCTGGTGCGCGTGCACAGAAACACGAGGGAGAGAGATGCAGATAGTGAGAGAGCTGTTCTGAACCTAGACAGCGCTGAAAATAGAGAAAACAGTTAGAAAATAGGCTTTATTTTCAACTGAAACCTTGAAACCCTGACACTACCTGGACACTACCAGACAGAATATCTTGAAAACCGAGAAGATTTGTTTTGGTGAGTTAATTACTAAATAAATGTGTATTTACATATTTACATACTTAGTTCCCTAGACCGACGATTATGGAGTAAATTGTGAAAAAAGTATGTTAATGCTGATGTTTTGATAAACATGAGATTAATGAGTTCATAACTAGGAGAGTGATGGTAAAATGTTCAAGAAGTAGCACGGCAGTTGGGCAAATTATTAGCCGTGCTGTTAACTGGCGCCATTTCATTAAGTTGTGCATGACATAGCCAAATGGTGTTGTGCAATGTTATGGTGGGTGAAATGGAACCAGATTATAAATAAGAGTGTTATTCTTTGGTCTGTTATGCAGGCCAGGTTTTTATACATGATTATTCAGTTCTACGTGGCCTCTGAGTGTGTAGTTAGCGGGCTGCAGCTGCACTGTGTGGACCATGGATGGTGAGCCAACCCAAGAGTGATCATTGAATGCACCTATCTCACATTTCCATGTCTCCAACACGGTAGGAGAGGATATTTTTATTTTTGATACTGGGACACTAATTGAGAGATTTCTGGTTATTACAGTGCAAAGGATTGAGTAATTCTACAGAGGATCCAATTTTCTATTTTTCTATCTTTGCCAGTTTTGCCATTTTTGGAAAGGACAGTTTATTTTTCCTTCCGGATCCTCCCATTGACTCTTAATAAAAGGACTATTAATGTGATCCTCTGATCATTAAAACCGATTCTTGACAAGTGAAAGAAAAGAGAAGTTATTCATGGAAGATTTTGTAAATATTCAAATTGTGATCATCACGTTATATTTTGATCTGATTGAACCCTGAGTAGAGCCAACCTGTGAGAAAAGAGCTCAGAACCTAGAGAAAGGAAAAAAAAGGAAAGAAGAGAGTACTTATCTTGAATTTTGTTTGAAACAAGGATTGTTATGTAATACTTCTCTAGAATATTTTTTGCATATTCTTTTCAAGGAAAACTGAAATAGGTTGGTTAAAAGTACCTAGAATAGTTACCCTAAAGAAAACCAAGATACCAATAACTGATACTTACCTGGAAGTAGCCAAATAATACTTACCTGTATACACTAAACCTGTAAAGAAGAGCAAAAATGAGAAACTGGTTAATTAAATCAGTTAACCTAAGCAAAATAAGCAAAGACTTTTATTTAACTAACACAAGGAGAACACTTACCTTAAAATTAGTTGAAGTGACATTAACAAGAAACAATCAAATTGACTCTGGAAACAAGAGGTAACAGGTAACAGACAAAGCTAATAAAAATTAGATAATTAGATAAAATTAGATAAAATGATAGATTAATTTTATTTTATTTTTGTTGTTCAATCATCACTGTTGACTGACATTCCCTCTTGAATAAGATTTTGAAGCTCACTTTATTAAAGCCATTAGTTTATTTTCCCTTATCTGTGTTTCTGGTGCTTCTCTGAGTCCTACCACTCCTTACGAACCTAGAACTGGTCCTGTAGCTTACTCACCATGGTGGACTGTAGTGCACTGGTCTCACCTTATACCTCACATATGCTACATAGACTTTCTTTATAGTGGTGATAAGAACCAGACATCAGAATTTTTATATAAAAATATATCACAAAAATTATTTTATGTGAGATACCCATGAATACAGTGTTTGATTCCTGAGAAGCTGTTTTACATTAGTTTTGAAACAAAACATGGCCTAAAATCTGTTTACAGGTCTTTAAAATCCATCCTTGGCAGAGAAAGACATGCAAGGCAAAATGATATCCAAAAAAACATGTACTTTTCCAGATTTGCTACCGTTTTACTGGCCATTTTAATAGTAGATAAAATGGCTAGATTTCAGTTGTAGGCATCTTTGGTTCTTATCACCAATACTTTAAAAAAAGTCACATATACGTTTCTTTATAATGAGTTTCTCTACAATGCACTTCAATTTTACATCTAATCACCTGTTTACATCTCAGCCACTGAATTATGCAGACAATTTGAAAAATCAGTATAATTCCCCTTTAAAGATGCAAAAACCATAAAAAGCCTTAATTCTCAGCGATGAAGAGAGGTTTGAAAAATTAATTATGGCTGTTAACCTCACAAACACTGTAATCATAATTGGGAAAAAAACTAATTTGTGAACTTCAGTGGAAAATGCATGTAGAATAAGAGCCTTAAATGATTGCCATTTTGCAGTTTCATCACCACAATCAAGATGATGACTGTGTTTGCAGTGAGATGCAGGTGCTCTGAAAGGAACCATGTAGGATTCTATGCTTCCTCCAATGCAATCTTGGATCAGGCTTTTCTAAAAGTACTATAGGAGCAGGCATAAATCAGACTATAGATAATTATGCCAAATCAGCCTATGGCTTCCCCACTTAATAGTGTGTATGAGATCTGAATGTTCTCCTGCAGGCAGGGCTGAGCTGGAAGCACTTGAATCTAAAGAAACCAACACTTCTATCCACTTTCTCTGTGAGAGAGAGAGGTATAGAGACATTTAACCCTTTTTGATAGTAGCCATAAAATAAATTCCACCTGTTTTCCCACGGTGATGAAGAATATTTGATGGTAATGTATATGATTTGCAAAACTGGAAACGAACTGGATTTTCATCTTTATAAGTGAGCATGTGTCAATTTATTATTTTATATTATCAATTTATTTATTAAAATGTTTCGTTGAATTTAAAAATGTACTGTTTTTGTGGGCCTGGGTGCGATTTCCCAGCCGAGCAACCAGGGTTATGTTCTCCCCGTGTCTGTGCAGGTTTCAATTCAATTCAGTTCAGTTCAATTCAACTTTATTGTCATTATACAATACAGGGTAGTACAGTATAACAAGACACTATCAGGCTAACTTGCAGTAATAAAAGATGCATAGTAAACAGTGCAAAGACAAAGACAGTAAAAGACAGACAAAATGTGCATAGTCAGTAGGTACAGGTGTCAAACGTAGACAAGATGTGCGTAGGCAAGTGTTGTAGGTGTATTGGACATATAGACAGTTAGTGCATAGTCAGATATTCAAGTGTATCAGGTATATAGACAGAAATGTGCATGGGGAGTTACAGTACAGTACAGTAAATGCAGAAGTATTATTTGTCACAAGATGTAAACAGTGATCTGTATATAAAGTGTACAGTGCAGGTAGAGAGAAGCAGCATAATGTTCAGGTAACTTCTTAAATAAACAGTTACAGTATAAATATATACATATACTTGAAATAAGGCTTAGTCAGAGATGAAGTGTACAGCATACAGTCCTCTGAGCTGGTCAAGCTCAGTGTGTAGTGTGCTGGGTGATCAGGCTGATCAGTAACAGACTGTAGTGTTGTTGTTAAGCACAGGTGCTGCCGGTGTGACCAGTTTGACAGCTTGGGGATACTGTTCTTGTACCTGGTAGTTCTGGCTTGGATGTTCCGGTACCTCTTTCCGGATGGAACAAGGGGTGGCTGGGATGTGTGGGGTCCGAGGATATGTTGGTGGCTTTCCTCTCACATCGCTTGTCATATATGTCCTCTATGGGTGGGAGGACAGCTGCGGTGATGTGTTGAGCAGTTTTGACCATCTTCTGCAGGGCCTTGCGTTCAGCAGCGGTGGCACTGCTGTACCAGACGGTGATGCAGCTGGTCAAGATGCTCTCCAATGTGGCTCTGTATAAGTTGCAGAGGAGCTGTTTTGGCAGGTTGACTTTTTTTAACCTTCTGAGGAAGTGAAGGCGTTGTTGGCTTTTCCTGATGATGTGGGATGTGTTGAACGACCAGGTGAGATCCTCGGATATGTAGACACCAAGAAACTTGAAGCTGTTCACCCTTTCCACCATCGCCCCCTCGATGCTCAGTGGTGCATGCTCTCTACTTCCCCTCCTCAAGTCAACAATCAGTTCTTTGGTTTTGCTGATGTTGAGGGAGAGGTTGTTGACAGCACACCACTCTGTGAGGAGCTTGACTTCCTCGCTGTATGGTCCTTCATCATTGTTGGTGATATTGCCTATGATTGTGGTGTCATCCGCAAATTTTATGAAAGTATTGGAGTTGTGTTTTGTAGTGCAGTCGTAGGTGTACAGTGTGTAGAGCATTGGTGAGAGGACACAGCCTTGTGGACAGCCTGTGCTGAGTGTGAGGGAGGGGGAGGTGTGTTCACCCATCCTAACACACTGGGGTCTGCAGGTGAGGAAATCCAAAATCCAGCTGCACAGGGTGTGACTTATTCCAAGTGTGTTGAGCTTGGAGACGAGTCTGTAGGGGATGTTGATGTTGAAGGCGGAGCTGAAGTCGATGAACAGCATTCTCACATAGGTGTTAGTTCCTTCCATGGTGGTTGAGTGCAGTGTGCATTGCCAGAGAGACTGCGTCCTCAGTAGATCTGTTTGCCCGGTAGGCAAACTGGTGGGAGTCCAGGGTGCTGGGGAGGCTCCTCTTTAAGTGAGTGAGAATCAGTCTTTCGAAGCACTTCATGACTATGGGTGTGAGAGCAAAGGGGCGGTAGTCATTCATGCTTGAGATGGTGGTTTTCTTTGGGATGGGGATGATGTTTGTGGCTTTGAAGCAGACAGGAACAACAGACTGTGCCAAGGAGATGTTGAAAATGTCCGTGAAGGTGGCAGCCAGCTGATTGGCACACACTTTCAAGACCCACCTCGGAATGCCATCAGGTCCTGCTGCTTTCTGGGTAGAGACCTGTGACAGTGCTTTCCTCACCTCTTCAGTGGTCAGTGTGAGTGGTGCAGGTGGGGGCTCCTCTGTGGAGCGGGGCAGGGCAGTGTTAGCACGTTGAGACTGTGCAGTGGTCTCAAAGTATGTGGGCTTCATCAGCAGAGAGATGTGATCACTCATACCGAACGGAGGCAGCGGGGTGGTGCTGTAGGCCTCTTCCATGTTCCATGTCCGTGTAGACGTGTGTTTTCTCCTCGTGTTGGGCAGGAGACGTTTTGATGGAGCTTGGAAAGCACGGTTCTGAGATCAGTTTGATTGAAGTCTCCCACGACGATGAGTGTAGTGTCTGATACTGCTGCTTACTGATAGCATTAGCTAGCGTAGTTATTGCTAGCTTAGCATCGCTTTGTGGAGGAACGTATGTGGCCACGACAATGATCACATTAAATTCACGAGGGAGTAGGGTCTACATCTCATCACCCTGTACTCCAGATCAGGTGAGCAGAAGTGTCAACAACAAGACAACAGTGGAGTTGGTGCACCATCAGTCGTTCACAAACACACACAGCCCCCCTCCCCTTGTTTTGAGGGAATCAGCCGTGATGTCCACGCGGTGCGCTGTGAGCCCGTGAAGCGTGATTGCAGAGTCCGATATGAAGCCAGGTTTCAGTAAAAACAAAAACACAACAGTTCCTGTTTTGGTGATCTGATGTGAGCCTGAGTCTCAGTTCATCCAGCTTGTTTTCCAGTGACTGGACGTTTGCAAGAAGTAGGCTGGGGAGTGGGATCCGAGTTAGCTTAGCTAGCCTAGCCTGGACGCCCCCACGTTTGCCCCGCTTGTGTTTAGATTCGTGTAGTGTTCGCCTGGAGCGAACAATGGAAAGCGTGGGGTCGAGAAACAGCAGGTTGAGTGTTAAGTCCATACACCGCTTTCCAAAGTCCAGTACTGTTTGTTGATCGTACATAATGTTAGACTTGCATATTGTGGACAAACAGTAGATGAAACGTACAAAAAAAAAACTGCACATTAGCGGAGAGCTAGCACAGCTGCTGCCGTCGCCAGCGTCAGGCTAATTGAGCAAGCTAAATTGCCCATTGGTGTGAATGTATTTGTCAATGTCTGTCTGCCTGCCCTGCGATGGACTGGTGACCTATCCAGGATGTATCCTGCCTTCCACCCAGTGACTGTTGCCCAGCTGCCCCCATGACACACAAGGATAAGTGGCTTAGAAGCATATCTTTTGATATATTTTTTTAAAATATAAAACGTGCAGTTAAGCAAAAATAAGCAAGGCTATTTTTTATGGTTTTGCTAGATAAGTGTTAGGGTGGCGCAACGAAGTCATTTCCCCCACAGCGTTATGGTCTGATGAGCCCAGGTTTTTTTTAGTAACTTTTGTAACTTGCCTGCTCACCTTTTAGTTCTGCAAATTATAAACATTTAAAATCTATTACATCAATGCAAAAACACAGTTCAATGTAAGAACCCTCAAAAACAGGCAGAGATTGCATTTCATGCCTATGAAAAAGGGTTATATATCTCTATATATCTGTGTCTCAAAGAGAAAGTGGTTAGCAACATTAGTATCAGTTTCTTTAGATGGAAACTGCAGGTGCTTCCAGCTCAGCCCTGCTTGCAGGAGAACATTCAGATCTCATTCACACACTACAAAGTGGTGAAGTCAAATGCGAATGTAGCTTAACCCCTCACAGGCCAGGGCCCAGAGTTCTATTACACACATCTAGAACCTAAGAATAGCTGAACCGGTTTGCGTTGAAGTCCCTGTAGTTGCTGAATGAAAAGCCTTAGTATGTAATAAGCCTGGTATTTTTAGGGGTTAATTCGCTGACGTCTGATTGAAGCCTGCTACTGTAACACTTAAAGACTTTCCGAAAAGCTTGATGCAAGATGGCACTGGAGGAACTACAGAAACATTATGCAATACCTTTCAGAGCATGTTGGAATTATATGCTATTTAAATGCACCTAAACATTTAAAAGCACCTAAATAAATGTGTATATTAATATAGTTACATAGCAGTAGAAGTGATATAAGAGATAATATTTTAAACTGAGTTTTACAAAAAACAGTTTTAGCTTTTGTAAATCAGTTGATAGAAAACAGTTACTTTAATAATTTAGGCCTAATACAAGCTCACAAAAACATTATTAACCTTTTCAACTCCTTGGGACCACCGGTGGTTCCAAAACACACTGTCATATTCTTCATAACTTTCAGATTTCATAAGCTACACTATATTTCCAAAAGTTTTCACCCACCCATCAAAATCATTGAATTCAGGTATTCCAATCACTTACGTGACCACAGGTGTATAAAACCAAGCACCTAGGCCTGCAAGCTTCTTCTAGAAACATTAGTGAAAGAATGGGTCGCTCTCAGGAGCTCTGTGAATTCCAGCATAGTACCGTGATCGGATGCCACCTGTGCAAGTCCACTTGTGAAATTTCCTTACTACTAAGTATCCCACAGTCAACTGTCAGTGCTATTATGACAAAGTGGAAGCGATTGGGAATGACAGCAACTCAGCCACGAAGTGGTCAGCCATGTAAAATGACAAAGCGGGGTCAATGGATGCTGAGGCGCATAATGCACAGAGGTCACCAACTTTCTGCAGAGTCAATCACTACAGACCTCCAAACCTCATGTGGCTGATCAAACTTCATGTGGTTATTTTTCAGGAGTTGGGCTCTGCCCCTTAGTTTCCGTGAAAGGAACTCTTAATGCTTCAGCACCAAGAGATTTTGGACAATTTCATGCTCCCAACTTTGTGGGAACAGTTTGGGGACGGCCCCTTCCTGTTCCAACATGACTGTGCACCATTGCACAAAGCAAGGTCCATAAAGGCATGGATGAGCAAGTTTGGTGTGGAAGAACTTGAACACCTTTAGGATGAATTAGAGCGGAGGCTGCGAGCCAGGCCTTCTCGTCCAACATCAGTGTCTGACCTCACAGATGCGCTTCTGGAAGAATGGTCAAAAATTCCCATAAACACACTCCTAAACCTTGTGGAAAGCCTTCCCAGAAGAGTTAAAGCTGTTATAACTGCAAAGGGTGGGTCACCGTCATATTAAACCCTATGGATTAAGAATGGGATGTCACTCAAGTTCATATGTGTGTGAAGCCAGGCGACCGAATACTTTTGGATATACAGTGAACATTCAGAAGGTGGGTGTCATATGAGGCTGTAACTCTTCTTTCCAGTCAAATAGATGGTGAAGTAATTTTAAACCTTTATAATTAAAAAAGCTGAACTCAGTTCGGTGGATGGATGAACTCAGTTCATTTTTCTACTGAAAGTCTTGTTTTTCCACAAATCTGGCCTATAAACTATAAACGGATGGCGTCTCTTCAGTGATCTGCTCTGTAAACATTAATTTTATAAAAATATACAAAGAGTGTCTGAGATTTTTGGCTTTCAGCAGGAAATTGTAAGCATATAGTAATATGTATAAATCATAAAACACATGTTCTATTAATTTGAGGGGAACTTTTACAAAAAATAAATAAAATAAAAATGTACATTTATTTCATATAGTTACTGAATAATTTGCCTTACGATTTGGTTTAAATTTAGATGGAAAAACCAAAATATAGCCTGGTAAACAGTGATTAACTGTGACTAGAACCACTAGGATTTCTATATGTGTACTGCATAGACTACAGGATGAAACTAACAGTGTTTACTACTGCATACAGCTCTTATTAAGTGAGGACATCTTGGTTTTCTTTGATATGGCCCTTTAAATCTGGCAGGGTGATTTATGACGCTGGCTCTTTGTTTGGTGGTGACTTCCACAATGACCTTAAATCTGTTTTTCCCTCCATTTTTTTACTTAAAGTTGAATCATAACGAATCTGATCATTTTAGCTGCTTCTTTTGATCAAATGACAGATGACTTATTTGGTTAATGAGAGTGACTTTTGGTGCCTTTCTGGACAATGTGCTGCAGGACCTGAAGAAAACACTAACACAAATGTGGTTAAAATGAACATATACGTATGACTGGGCATAAACTGGAAATATTTTTTTTTCTTAAAACAAATGACATTTGTGATTCAGAGGAAATTTTAAAGCGGCTCTATAGCCAAAATGAAAAATGTATCCATAGCTTCAAGGAAGTCAAGCTCCTCACAGAGTGGTGTGCCGCCAACAACCTCTCCCTCAAGGTCAGTAAAACCAAAGAACTGATTATTGACTTCAGGAGGGGAAGTAGAGAGCATGCACCACTGAGCATCGAGTGGGCAATGGTGGAAAGGGTGAACAGCTTCAAGTTTCTTGGTGTCTACATATCCGATGATCTCACCTGGTCGTTCAACACGTCCCACATCATCAGGAAAAGCCAACAATGCCTTCACTTCCTCAGAAGGTTAAAAAAAGTTAACCCGCCACAACAGCTCCTCTGCAACTTCTACAGAGCCACAGTGGAGAGCATCTTGACCAGCTGCATCACCATCTGGTATGGCGGCAACACTGCTGCTGAACACAAGGCCCTGCAGAGGACGGTCAGAACTGCTCAGCACATCACCGCAGCTGTCCTCCCACCCATAGAGGACATATATGACAAGCGATGTGAGAGGAAAGTCATCAACATATCCTCGGACCCCACACATCCCAGCCACCCCCTGTTCCAACCTCTGCCATTCAGAAAGAGGTACCGGGACATCCGAGCCAGAACCACCAGGTTCAAGACCAGTTTCTATCCCTGAGCTGTCAAACTGGTCACACTGGCAGCATCGACTTGTGCTTAACAACAACACTACAGTCTGTTACTGATCAGCCTGTTCACCCAGCACACTACACACTGAGCTTGACCGGCTCAGAGGACTGTATGCTGTGCACTTCATCTCTGACTAAGCCTTATTTCAAGTATATGTATGTATTTATACTGTAACTGTTTACTTAACATATTACCTGAACATTATGCTGCTACTCTCTACCTGCACTGTACACTTTATATACAGATCACTGTTTACATCTCTTTTTGCACCACTAGTACTTCTGCATTTACTGTACTGTGCTACAGTTCATTATGCACATTTCTATGTCTATATATCTGATACATTTTATTATCTGACTATGCACATACCATCTATACATCCAATATACCTGTTATAACCTTTGCCTATGCACATTTTGTCTATGTTCGATATACTCGATATACTGCTGACTATGCTTCTTGTACTTACTGACTATGCAGATTTTGTCTTGTCTTTTACTGCCTTTTGTCTTTGCACTGTTTGCTATTTATCTTTTATTACTGCACTGGAAAAGTAGCCCGATAGTGTTGTGTTATACTTTACTACCCTGTATTGTATAATGACAATAAAGTTTAATTTAATTTAATTCCTGTGTTGTAAACATGCCAGCTTGCCTTTTACAGTTGTGAAACAATATTCTCTACAGGGCGTTTTCTTGTTTAAACAGTAGGAAATCACTCTGATGACGAATCTTGAAGGTGGAAAGAATTTTGAACTACAAGTTGTCACGACTGGCCCCTGCCAGTCCTGTCCATGTGTTCGTGTTGTGTTTTGATCTTCCATGTGCATTTGTTTTGTTTTAGTCCAGCCCCTGATTTCATGTCTCCGCCCATGATTGTTTTCACCTGTCTCTTGTTTACCCTTTGTTATTTAAGCCCTGTGTTTGCCCCTAATGTTTGCTGGTCTTTGTTTGAATCTTTGTTTGTGTTGTATGCTATGTTAGATGTTTGTACTTTTTGTTTGATTCTGATTTGTCATGGCTGCCCCCCAATCTATCTGTATTGGCTCTATGACCCTGGACTGTCTCGACCCTGATTTTGGATTTGCCCTTCATGAATCTTGCTTATCTCAGCACATGCGTCCGCCCCGTTACAGAAAGACCAGCCTCCAAAGAATGCAGCGAGTAAGCGAGTCTCCGGTATGTGGTTGTTCCATTAAAATGAAACTCCGGCTGTTTCTAAGCAGTCCGAGTTTGACATGGCCCAACGCCACCAAGCCAGAGACAGCAAATACCCTGGGGCGGCGGGTACACGAGCGTCTCGTCGTTCCTGGAGAAAGACGAAGGACCATCTCGTCTTCGAGTTGGACGATGAGCGCTCAGGTAAGCGCCTTGCTTCTGCCCGTCTTGAGCAATGCTGCAGGGAGGAGCGACCTGCAGCGCAAGACATGGCTAGATGGACGGAGCATTCAGATAACCCTTACTGTAGTACTCGGCTCATCCTCAAGCGCCACTGCGAGATGCCAATCCCTCGAGTGGGCTTTGAGAACAGCTGAGTGGGTTCTGTGTCTGTTTGTTCCTCCAGGTTGGAGCAGCGGTCCCCAGCCGGAGTTCCTAATGCCATGGCCGCATTCCGCGGCAAGCCTGATCCCGTGGCCGCATCCCGCGGCAAGCCTGATCCCGTGGCCACATCCTGCGGCAAGCCTGCAGCTCCGGACCCGCCGCCAGTCGCTGCACCTCCGGACCCGCCGCCAGTTGCCGCGCCATCAGACCCGCCGTCAGTCACCGCGCCTCCGGACCCGCCGCCAGTCGCCGCGCCTCCGGACCCGCCAACAGTCGCCGCGCCTCCGGACCCGCCGCCTGCCCCATGGACGTCGTTGCAGGCCTACCTGCCCCTGTGAACATTACAGCTCCTTTGTTCCCGCCTTTACCTGTGTCTGTTTCCTATGGGCCTCCTGATCCTGTGTCTGCTGTTCCCTGTGGTCCTCCTGTATCTTCTGTGTCTGCATCTGGGTCTCCTGTTTCGGTTCCTTTGTTTTTGCCTTCGTCTGTTCCTGGTTTTGTCTTGTTCCCTTCTGTCATGTCGGTGCCCGTTCCTGTTCCTGTGGTGGTTCCTGTTCTTGTGTCTCCTTTTGTTTCTGTCCCGGTTTCTGTTTGTGTGCCTGTTTCTGTCTTGGTTCCTGTTCCCCTGTCTTTTGCATGGTCTGTGGTTCGTTCTTGTTTCCCTCGTCCTGTTGTTCCTCCATTCGTCTCTCGTTCGGCATCTTTTTGTGTTGTGCCTCCTTGTCCTCCCTCCGTGTTTCGTCCTCATTCTGTTCGTGTTTCGTCTGTTCCTGTGTCTGGTGTTGTGTCTCCTGTTTCTGTGCCTTTGGCTTCTGCTCCCGTTTCTGCCTCTGCCTCTGTGCCCGTTTCTGCCTCTGTGCCCGTTTCTGCCTCTGCTTCTGTGCCCATGGTTCCTGTTCCAGATTCTTCTGCTCCAGCTTCTATATCTGTGTCTGTCCCATGTCCTGTCCCAGCTCTTGTCCCTAGTTTGTCTAGTTTGGTTGTGTTTTTGGTCCTTGTCTGTTTGGTTTTGTTCTGTTGTGTTTTTTGTTTGGCGCACCTTGGTGTGCGCACCTTTGGGGGAGGGTACTGTCACGATTGGCCCCTCCCAGTCCTGTCCATGTGTTTGTGTTGTTTTGATCTTCCATGTGCATTTGTCTTGGTTTAGTCTAGCTCCTCTTTTCATGTCTCTGCCCATGATTGTTTTCACCTTTTTCCTGCCTGTATTTCATTTCCCCTTTGTTATTTAAGCCCTGTGTTTGCTCTTAGTGTTTACTGGTCTTTGTTTGAATCTTTGTTTGCTTTGTTGGTGTTGTATACTATGTTGGATGTTCTGTTTGTACTTTTGGAAGCAGTCATGAGTTCTTGATCACTGTGGGGAGGATTCCCATTGCATGCTGGGTACTGTAGTGAGGGCACAGCACAAATAGGAGACAAATCATGAATTCTTGGTTCGCATGGCCGGCAGTAAGTCAGACTCGTTCCCAGTGAGAGTTGGACTCCGTCAGGGCTGCCCTTTGTCACAGATTCTATTCATAATTTTTATGGATAGAATTTCTAGGCGCAGTCAGGGGACGGAGGGTGTCCAGTTTGGTGACCTCAAGGTCACATTGCTGCTGTTTGCATATGATGTGGTCCTATTAGGGACATCAGGCCGTGAACTTCAGCTTTCGCTGGATCGGTTTGCAGCCGAGTGTGAAGCGGCCGGGATGAGAATCAGTACCTCTAAATCCGAGACCGTGGTTCTCAGGCGGAAAAGGGTGGAGAGCCCACTCTGGGTCTGGCATAAGCTCTTGCCTCAAGTGGAGGAGTTTAAGTATCTCAGGGTTTTGTTCACGAGTGATGGTACAAGGAAGTGGGAGATTGACAGGCGGATTGGTGCTGGGTCAGCAGTGTTGCGGGCTCTTTACTGGTCTGTTGTGGTAAAGAAAGAGCTGAGCCACAAGGCAAAGCTCTCGATTTAGCTGTTGCTCTATGTTCCTACCCTCACCTATGGTGATGAGCTTTGGGTAATGACCGAAAAATAAGATCGCAAATACAAGCGGACAAAATGAGTTCCCTCCGCAGGGTGTCTGGACTCTCCCTTAGAGATGGGTGAGAAGTTCGGTCATCCGGGAGGGACTCGGGGTAGAGCCGCTGCTTCTTCACATCAAGCATCAAGCAGGGTTTCACATTAATTAAATGGCAGAGATGTAAACAAAGTCATTCTGAGTGGTTAGATGTAAAATGCTCCGCTCTACAGAAACATCTGGGGTCAGAATTGTTCACAGTGGTGGTGTTGGACCAGATGTCTAAAGAGTTTAATGCCTCTAAAAGCTACATCAAAGAAAGCTATTGCACAAATTTGTTAAATAGATTGTCTTCTGCCTGAGACAGTAGCTTTGAGAAGGTTTAATTAAAAGCCTTTTTAAAAGCATCGATTCGCAGTGAAGTGGTACATGCACAGGCATTCTAAGGTAAAACTGTTGTGCCTTCTTTACCATCCATGTGGTGTGTTCGCTCCATGTCACTTCCTCTGAGATGTTAACACTGAGGAACTTGAAGGTGCTGACCCTCTCTACCATGGCTCTGTTGATGGGGATGGGGATGTGCACTCTCTCTTGCTTCCTGAAGTCCACTATGAGCTCCTTGGTCTTGTTGATGAAGAGGATGTTGTTCTCCTAGCACCAGAGTGTCAGAAAGCTGACCTCTTCTCTGTAGGCCCCCTTGTTGTCATTCGAGATCAGGCCAACAATTGTGGTGTCATCTGTACAGTAGAGGGCTGACCACACCCTCTGACCACGCCCTGAGGAGCTCCGGTGTTGAGGGTCAGTGAGAAGGAGATGCTGTTGCCCATCTTTACCACCTGGTGTCAGCCTGTCAGGAAGTTCAGGATCCAGCTGCACATAGAACTGTTCAGACCCAGATCCTGAAGCTTAATGTCGAGGCTTGAGGGCACGATGGTGTTGGATGCTGAGCTGTAGTCCACAAACAGCATTCTCACATACATGTTCTTTGTGTCCAGATGGGAGAGGACAGCATGTAGAGTCAGGGCTATTGTGTCATCAGTACTGTAAAATACTACACTTTAAATACTGTACTTTGTAAATATGTTAAAATACTTTAACATAAAAATACTGACTAGAGTACGCAGATTATGGAAAGAAAAAAAAACGTATGAAAATAAATGAAAAACATTTATCTTTCTATCTTACAATATTGTGATAATAAAAAAATCTAGAAAAAAATAGAAAATTTTAGCAAAATCATTTTAAAATAATTAAATAATTTAGGATTATTTTTGTTATTCAACAAGCTTCACTGTCTATATATCCAAATGGCAAATGGAAAAAAGTAACATTTAAGCTTTAGTCCTTTTTAATTATTTTAAGTAGGGTCCTATTATTTGTCATGTTTTTAAGAAGAATCCAATTCACCAAATTCTTTAGTCAACCTCAAATCAAAATGGACTTTTTAACGTCTTAGTTCATAGACGGAATACATGTGTGTGAATGAGAGGGAAGCAGGTGGAAAGCTGAAGATGCAAGGAGTAGAGGTCGTAAAGGTGGATGACTTCAAATATCTTGGGTCAACCATCCAGAGTAATGGACAGTGTAGAAAAGGGGTGAAGAAGAGGGTGCAGGCAGGATGGAGTGGGTGGAGATGGGTGTCAGGGCTGATGTGTGACAGAAGGATAGCAGCAAGAGTGAAAGGGAAGGTTTACAAGACAGTAGTGTGTCCTGCTATGATGTATGGTTTGGAGACTGTGGCTCTGTCTAAAAGACAAGAGGCTGAGCTGGAGGTGGCAGAGATGAAGATGCTGAGATTTTCGTTGGGAGTGACAATGATGGACAAGATTAGAAATGAGCAGATCAGAGGGACAGTGAAGGTGGAGCAGTTTGAAGATAAAGCCAGAGAGGCCAGGTTGAGATGGTTTGGACATGTTTTGAGGAGGAATAGTGGATATATTGAGCAAAGAATGTTGGAGATGGAGCTGCCAGGTAGAAGGAGAAGAGGTAGACCTCAGAGAAGGTTTATGGATGTAGTGAAGGTAAACATGGAGATGGTTGGTGTGAAAGTAGAGGAGGCAATGGATAGGGCAAGATGGAGGCAGATGATCCGCTGTGGCGACCCCTAAAGGGAGCAGCCAAAAGAAGAAGAAGAAGAACTTCTTAGTTCATATTTCTGGTTATCATGATTCATTATATCAAAGCATTTAAAAGATAAATTCTTGTTTTCTCTTGATCTCTCATCAAAACAACTTTTCCACCTCAAATGTATTTTTTTCCGTCATGCAACAGTGGGACGGGGAAATAATATTAACTAAAACTGTCATGTTACAACTTCACCTCTCACCTCTCACCCATAATCAAGAGAAAACGACACTAACTCTGAGACCCTCACTGATGCCATGTTTCACAAGTACCGAAATGTGTTGATTTTATGTCTCTGACATTACAGCTTGAAAGCAGAAAGAGTTTCACTAGCTGCTTCCTGGAAGCTGTAGTCTGGACCAGGGGCAGAGTTTTATTTTTTGGGGAAAGCATTATGTCTCAAATTGCTGTAAGGAGGATGATGCCACCAACTATCTTACTTCATTGTAGTTACCATAAAAAATAAATAAATAGATAAATAATCATAACACATTAATAATCCATGAAGTCATTTTCATATTGGGGTTTGAAAAAAAGCATAATTCTGTGGCTGATTTGCAGAGTTGGTGCAAAAGAGTGTGACTAACAGTGACATGCAGCCTTGCAAGCGTTGCCATGGTGATGGCGTTGCCATGGTGATGGCGGTGACTGAAAATTGGTGATGACCTAGGAGGAGCTTTGAGGGGCACTTTCATTTACTTTAGGTGGGGAAAAGACAAAAGGATGCAAGAACTCAGGGTTTTTATTTTTGTCTTCCTCCTCATGGTACAGGAAGACCAAAGACATATTTTGTGTTTTCATTGGCATCCGAGAAACCTGGCCTAGACTCACCAAGCCCAGCTGTAAGAGGCCATTTGACTTCATTTGACACATCAGAAAATAATCTGTTTATATCAGGGCATCTAATCTTTGGAGTCTTTTTCACCCTCTTACTCTAAAAGTTAGTCAAAATGATGGACATTTCCGTGTAATTCATTTGTTCATAGTGGATTGATGTGAAACATGCCTTTTAAAATGTACCAAGCTGGAATTGTTCCCAACCGTGGTAATGGAAACACGATGATGAGAGCATGTGAAACCTCTAAAAAGCCACCTAACAAAGCTTGTTCCAATGCATTGCTTTATATCTGAGACCATGTTTCACAATAGTTTTGTGATCACACTGTTTTCCCAATTCATTCATGGTGAAATGGTGCATGCAAGATGTTTTAAGGCTAAATGTACCTAAATATTTTCAAATTTACTTATATTACCATTATCAATATAAAATATGTAGAAAACATGTAGGCTCAATGATTGTTTAACTGGAGTGCAAATAAGAGACTCTACAATGCATTACTGCAAAATGTGAACTGTAAAACATGAGCTGTAAATGGTCCTGAATGACCAGTTATAGCTCAACAACTGTTCAGTTGAATTCCCTCTGTGATGGAATAGAGCTGGACACAGTTTGGTTTTTCTTTTTATTTATTTATTTAGGACTCAAATGCCTTGAAGCACATTGAAAATCTGGCCCTCATTTTAATAAACATGGTGTAAAAGGGCAGTGATCAAATAAACATTGAAATGGCTGTATTGAACAATTGATAATGGAAACAATGAATAAATACAATGAATCTCACACATCCACACATTTGTTTTCCTATCCTTGTGGAAAGATTATTGTAGCTAAGTAGTGATGTACCCCCACCATAACCTTAACCTCAGTAATCAAAAGGTTATCAAAAGGTCAGTAATCAAAAAATATTTTCCCTGAAATCCAGACATTTGTGCCCATTCTGTCAAGGTTTCCACCACTGTGAGGACATTTGGTTCCTGCAAGGAGCTAAATACATGACCAAGCACATCACACACACACACACACACACACACACACACACACACACACACACACACACACAAACACACATGCAGCCTAAAGCAGACGTTATGTTCATTCATCACCAGCCGCTGGCACTTTGTGGCCTGCATGGCTGATGGAGCCATTGCATTATTAACAGGCCTTGCTCTCTATCTGCTCCAGCCGAGTGTGTCAGCTGTGGCAACGATGGCTTTGGACACTCCACAGAGCTTTCCTTATCACCACTCATCTTAGCACACTGACTCCACAGTGCATTAGTGTTACCGCTAACTGCCATCATCTACCCGTTGCCGCCCTCTGGCCACGTTTTATTGACTTTTTTCTAGGAAGGAACTGTTTAGGTTGGCTTAGCTTATGAAATTACAACAGCATGAACTGACAGAGGGAAACTTTTATGCTTACTGGATGCTGGCTGTTGTGAGCTGATCTGCCCACTAGCTTGTGAAGCCTAGCGCAGTGTAGCGTGACTTCAAAAGGCGTCCTTCACAATCAAATATTCACCAGCTGAATGGCTTGTACACCTGCTCTCTTATTTCTGGAGCATAGCACAGTGCTTCTGATCCCAGACTGTGATCTGTATTACCACAGACACCTGTCTTTGATGGCAGCCACTGAGACGATATTGACCTACACCAAACAGAATGAGGTAGATTCAGCTACAAAGCCTCTTTTAGATGCAAGACATGCAGACATACTTGTAAAAAGTCATTCTGCCACCAGAATTAGTGGTTTGGTAGCACAGAAGATGGTTCAGGCAGGAATGCCACTGTTATACCAATAAGAGTCTGTGGGCAAGACTCCAAATCCAAACCTCTCGATTCAGTTTGACCACAATTCTTTAGGAAATTTGAAGCATCCTCCATGCATTTATCATGACTGAGTGCAACTCGTACCTTTAATAAATGAATCTGTATGCTGTGCCTACCTTATGAAACATTAGTTCCAAAATTTCACACAGTGAGCGATTTTCTTTACGGAGCTGTTCCCTCTGCTGCGACTGGATATTTGATTGTGTCCATCCATCCATCCATTTTCTAAGGCGCTTCTCCGTCAGGGTCGCGGGGGGGTGCTGGAGCCTATCCCAGCAATCTTCGGGCGAAAGGCAGGATACACCCTGGACAGGTCGCCAGTACATCGCAGGGCAGACAGACACACACAGACAGTCACTCACACACTCACACCTAGGGGCAATTTAGCATGTCCAAATGGCCTGACTGCATGTCTTTGGACTGTGGGAGGAAACCGGAGAACACCCACGCAGACACAGGGAGAACATGCAAACTCCACACAGAGAGGACCCCGGTCACCCGGTCGGGGAATCGAACCCAGGCCCTCTTTGCTGTGAGGCGACGGCGCTACCCACCATGCCACCATGCCACCGTGCCGCCTGATTGTGTCCAAGTGCAAGTAAATTAATTCAGTGAAGCCGTTCAAAGCGAAACCTTCAAATTCTGTGTAATTTATTAGCCAATCTAATTATAAATGTTTACATTGGAATTAATTAAATTAATTATTGAATTATTAATTTTTTCCTTTTTCCTGAAAGATTTAACTTTTCTAACATAATGGCTATTTTGACCAGAAACAAAATAAGGAACACATTATAGGAGAGAAAAATGCAGTAAAGTCACTGTTTTTAACACAAGTGACAAAATCAGGAATTAAAACAAACAAAAAAAAACAAACAAAAAAAACCCTCAAATAAAGCAGGTCAACTTCAGCTCAGGTGCTGCTGAAAATTATTGAATTAATTGTCAAATTATTGATTTATTTGCCCCGGTTTGCATTATTTCTACTTGCATTAGCCACTAACACTTAACACTGAGGTCACTGTGGTCACTCCTGGTTGAACTTAACATTTGTCTGACCTGACACACATTCATAATCTGACATCTGCTAGAACATAAAAGCTTAAACTGCACTGCCTGCTGCCGTGGAGGTGTTGCTGCTGTGACTACACCACTTATTATCACAGTCTGGTATGTCCACACAACCTTGATCAAGACCAGGGACAAAAAAATTTAAAGTGGGCTGAGAATTAAATTTTGGTCAAGAAATGAACACATACTTTGATTATTAATATTATTCAATAAATATAATAGATCTCAACATTTCAGAATTCATGCAGTTGAATTGCCACCTGCTGTGGTTGCATCACGATTAACCAGTGGATTTAGTAGAATCTGATAAATATGTAAAAGTAATGTAATTGAAATTAAAGAACAAGTAAGCTCCTACATCCAGCTAAATCTAATGTATATAAAACCTCTGACAATTGCAAGCCTGTATTTGCCAGATCATCTGTTCATGTTTTTAAACATTGATTATTAGGCATAGTATTTATTTTGCTGTGTGGCAGTTTTTGTTTGCTGTTTTCAATGCTTCAGCATTCTACACCACTGTGAATTGGCCCAAGCAGTCTGACTCCCAGCATCAATAATTTGACATTTATCTGTTCACAGTAGCACCTGAGCTGCTGTCAACCTGCTCATGTATGCCTTTGTTAAATATATTGTCACTGACATAAAAAAAAAAAAAACATCAGTAACTTTTTAGAGGAAAAGCACAAATATAGTACTGTGTGAAAGTCAGGAGAACACCCATCATTTGTTATTTCCAGTCAAAATAGCCATTAAGAGCAAGTTTTTCATTGTTTCGGATCAGGAAAAAAGAAACTGTACAGAAGCCTCAACAGCCAAATATTAGCAGTTATGTTCAGTATTGGTGCTTTAGTTCTTTTTGGGAGACTTTCAGCATTTCAAAGGAATCTGCAGGCAAATTATCTAAATAACCACAAACACATTTAGTGATGTTGAGGTCTGGACTCTGGTGGTCAGTCCATTGCTTTGAGAACGCCAGCAGATCTTCTTTTTGGTCTGTTTGCTTCTCGCAGCTACACATCCTTTTAGAGTTATAGTGTTGTCTTCTCACAGAAGAAAGTTGGACAGAAACCTGTGGACTGTTTGTTCAAAAGCAACAGTGGATCTTGATAATGTTAAGTGCTGTTTATCTGATGGGGTGGTTGTGGTGTCTACCAGGTCTTGCGTGGTTGTTAAGAGTCGAGTCCCATTTTTCTATACTATGTTTTAATCAATTTGAGCTCTACTTTTGGTAACTTTTTTTTTTTCCTTTGACTTTCTCCTTCCTTGTGCAAGTGGATGGTTTTCTATCTGGCCTCCTCAGAAACATCTACTGAAAAATGTATAGTTTTGGCCATTTTGATGAAGTTAAGTATATGAAAAGTGGTGTCTGATCTTTGGACAATGCTGTAGACTCAACTCATTGTTATGAATCTTACACAAACTTAGATTTGCTTTTGGAAATTATATGACAGTGATATGACTTTGTTTATTTATTTATATGTATGTATTTAGAAAGCAGAAAGATATTAATATATTCCTGTTTTTCAGTGAGTACATCTGTTTAGCTTTTGATAAAAAAAATAAAAATAGTGCCTCTTCCCCAAGGCTACATGCATGTGTCATCACCAGGTCCCCAAAGGACAAGGACAGAAATGCGCAGATGCACTCGTGCATGCAGCAGCCTGCTGAGAGCAGCGCATGGTCAGGGTAGTGTATTGTGCCTAAACCATGCAGTAAATCAAGGTGACTAAGTGTGACAGTAAGAATGATGAGCAGGTCCTGAGGAAGATGAATATGCTGATGCACGGTAAAGCAGTGAGCACCCCAGGCTGCTCTGGAGATCTCAGTGGAATGCACTGCTTCACAGGAGTGTGCTTGCAACAAATGGAGGACACATCATTTGTATTGCAAAGTGCTGCACAGTGTATATTTTTTTATCGTTATTGCACTGTTTGCCTTTACTGTTCTAATAATGGCCATATCTGCTGTACTAAGCATGAAAAACTACAATGGGTGTTCTGAGCATCCTGACCAAATCTGACCGAAACCAAGGATTAATGTCAGTATTTTTGGGGGGGTGGGGCTCTATCTTACCACCTGCTGTACTGTAAAATTAGAGGCTAACTAACAACAATGACCACCACAAGCTAAAGAATTTACATTTTATAACTACCTAATTGTGTCTCACCATGCAGTATTTCTTGTTTACATGGCAAATATTAAGCTTAGTTCCATCTAACCTAGGTGGCAGTGAAGAGCATTGCTTCTTCACCTTTAGAAATGCTTTACTTTCAGTATGATTTTCTTTTTTTCTTCTTTGGCAACTTCTTATTGCTTCACAATATACACCAGTCAGGTCTAACATTATGACCACCTCCTTGTTTCTACGCTCAAAGTCCATTTTATCAGCTCCACTTACTATATAGGAACACTTTGTAGTTCTACTGTTACAGACTGAAGGTGGTGGGTCATTCTCAGTACTGCAGTAACACTGACGTGGTGGTGGTGGTAGTGGTGTGTTAGTGTGTTGCTCTGGTACGACTACAAGCAGACACTGTGGTTTGAGGTGTTTTTTAAAGTTTAGTCTCAGACATTCTGGTCACAGACTGTATAATGTAAACTGCAGGCTCACAGTGAAATTAAACTGGCTCTGGTCCACACACTGTCTGATTGAAAATAAATGATTGTTTATCATTTTAAATGCTAGAAGCAAGCACAAGTATCTACCAAGGCTCTAGTTGCTGAAGCAGGAGACATTCATCATATCACTTTTAAAAAACAAGTCATCCCTGCTGCCCACGGTGCCAGCTAGTGGATTTATTACTAGCGTAATCCATATTGGTCATATTTAGTGCACTTAGTCTGTTCACACAGGAATTTATAGAGGAATGTAATATGTACTGTAATCGCTGGATAGTGTACTAGAACCACTAAAAAGTGAAGTTTGGAAAGAGGCACACTGTTTAAGTAGCAAAAAGGGGAGGGGCCAGGAGAGGCCGTTGCAGTTTGTAATTTTAAATGGACGTTTTGCTGTATTTACATTGGTTTCACTGCATTATTGAAGCCTTTTTTTCATTGAGGAGTGTCAGTTCTGTTTGATACAGACACACAGAGCATGATGCGTCCAGTGTGTTGGATTTAACTTCATGCAGTCAGTGCGATGTGTTTACTCATCGGAAGGCAGGTGGAGTTAGTGGGATTCCTGTCTGTGACTCATTGTGGGAAACATTTCCATACTTTAAACACAACTGGATAAGTACAGAAAACGTGCATGTTAATAAACTGAAATGACTAAGTGGTAGTCATCTAAATGGTAATCAGCCTTCAATTTTTTGGAAATATAAGTTTAATGATGCTTACAACATTGACTGACTGACTTTTTTTTTTGTGTGATTCATTTTTTTGTTTTCCATTTAGAGAATACCCCCCAATTCCAGCCCCGACCCACACACATATGGGACTTACAAAAGAAGAGAAACAAAATTAAAACAAATGTAGGACACATTAGAATTGAGTTACATCATTCACAACTTAAACACAGCATATAGTTAAGCGAGCACAAGACTCCTGATTTTAGAAATTCTGTAAATCCAGTTCCCAGGCCAGCGTTACTAATTCTGGCAGACGACAGTTCCAAATGTAGGATATCCAGTAAGGTGTGGAGCCAATGATGCATGGACAGGTTGTGAGGGGGTAGCCAGTACTGGACAACGACGTTCTGATTTTTATTTATTTATTTTTTTAAGCTTTAATTACACAAGTATCGAATTAGCAAGACTACATTTTCCATTGGACTCTGCAGAAAATGCCCTCATAACACCTACATGCAGCTAACTGAATAGGGAGGATGTATTCACGTCTATCAGCACCATTGTAAATGCAGCGTTAGGTTAATTTCAGCAACTGCATTTTTGTGTAATGTTCTTGTTGGGCTCTTTGTGCTGTGCAATGGAGGTTTTCAAAATTGTTTGAATGTAACAGGTGTGTTATTTCATAACTTTCTGGTGTTTTGTGCAAAATTTTAATGTTTGATATTACCCTACAAAAATCTAGGTACTAGAGAAAAGTGTACAGTGTACAATGTATGAATATAGTGCCTGAATGTATATAAACAGGATGTCTACAATGCAAATATATCCATTATATTTATTATCCAATATGATCAGTGAACCTACAAGACTACATGTCTTGTAAATTTATTTTTGTATAATGTTGATAATGGTTAAATCTGTAGGAACTATTTTTCTATACTTAAAACACCCTGCATGTACCTCTTCGCCATTCATTTTAAAACATTTTATATAATCCTAGGAGTCATCTCAGGCATCAGGCAGTGTATTCATAACCATTTCACAATCACTTCCAGTAAGGTAGCTATTAGAACCATTACATTCTTCTCTAGAATGACGTACGTCATATAGAAAATATATGAATAACATTGAAAGGCATAACACAACTGCTATGTGGAGAAATGTTTTTTACAGTATATGCTGTCCATGCCATGCAAGCCTCCTACTACTGATGCAGTCTTGGAAAATATTGCCTCTAATCTCTGCCGTGGTCATGAATGAATGATTCTACGCATGAAATCAGAATTGTTCAGTACAGGGTTTCTACCATCTGCCCCAGAGGCAGTATGTTCTGATGCATCTGAAAGACGATGAACTCAGCATCTCATTAAGTGGACTGAGGATCGGGAAGATCACACAGGGAGAGTTTAAACAATGCGCGGATGGTGTGCCTTTGTTTGGTTTCGGGCTATATCAAATACAATTACGACCGTGCCGCTCTGTCCCATGCTAATGAAGCCCGCGCTGAATAAACGGATGAATAAATAATGGCCCAGGAAATGCGTTTGAGGCTCGAATGTGCTGCCAGTGTCTTCACAGAGTCTAGGGTACGTGTTTCTGCTTGTATGTTTGGAAGAAATGACAAGGCTAGATCAGCACGGCAGCTGACATCAAAGCAGACAGATAATAGAGATTCTCCGTGTTACATATTTTCTCCTCCTTGAGGGCTCTGTGTAAGGTTATGGTACCTTAGACAGGGACAGAGAGAGAGGTGAAGAGGGAGGGAGCCGTGGGTTAGAGATACAGACAGAGAGAATACAAGGCAGCCAGTCAGAGAGAGCATACAAACAGGAGAACGAGCACACGCAAGCAAGGGGGGGGGGGAGAGAGACAGAGAGAGCATAGGCAGCTGCACAGAGGTGGGTCTGAGGCAGAAAGAGCGGGAGAGCGACAGATAGAAAAGGGACACGGAGCAAGAGAAGCAAGAAGAGAGGGCGAACGAGCAGCAGATAAAGAGAAGTGAGGGAGCATAGATGCAGCCGCCTCGATTCCATGATGCCTGAGTGACGGCACTGGGAGAAGTAGCAGTAGAGCTGACAGCCAGGATCAGGCTGCCAGTCACACACACTCGGAGAGGCTGGAGTCTAGCTGACTGAGCCGGCTGTGCGTTCAGACGATGGATGGATGGATGGATGGATCGCCACTGTCGTCCTACGCTCTGCCTCAGCCCTCCCCAGAACAGTGAGGCCTCTTAGCACCGGGAGATATGAGCTCCAAACACTCTTCGGACTGGATCCCTTACAGGTACATAACTACGTAGCTCCTTGGGCTGAATGGCACTAGTCCTAATGTCAAGGGCACTGTGTGATGTTTGAGAAGTGAAGTCAGTGTGTGGCTGGTTGGATGAACCCGAAGAGCCAAGCTTCTGGTAGTTTGTTGTATTTGCTGTTTGTAGGTAACGTACTTGATTTGGATGGACATTCCAGTCCAATTTTAGCACGTGTGGACTTTTCAGAAGAAGTTTTGTTTTTGTTTTTTTGACATGGATGGGTTAGGTTGTGTACTCTAAAAAAGATCTGTATAAATTGTGCATTATCTATCATTTGAGGTGTAAAGTCATTGAGAAGTGTTTTGATGTGAAACTTAACTTGTTGAGAAACTTAACAACACAGATTTCTTTACAGTGATGGTGATGGGAACCAAGGGTCATGTCTACAACAGCCATTTTATTTACTATCCAAAATGACTACCAACCTACACAAGTCTTCAGAATTTTTATGCTAAAATATCTGGAAAATCTAAAATATAATATATATATATATATATATATATATATATATATATATATATATATATATATATTACCAAGCAGCTATTTTGCCTTAATACTTATAATGTATCCCTTCACCATGAATGGGTCTTACAAATATGTTTTAAACCAAAACCCTTTCTCACAAGTAGTATACAACACTGTCTCAGGCATCAGGCACTGTATTACTCACCACTTCATCTTATAACTTTCTGTGAGGGAGGCTTTTAGAACCACAGATGTCTGGTTCCCATCACCACCAGCATGAACAACTCTGATTTGGTAGGTTTATCTAGAATGGAGCATTTCATTTAAACCACTCAGTTAAACCACTTTGTTGACTTTGTTTATATTTTAACCATTTAATTATACAAAAACAAGGAAAACAAATGGATGAAGTTCCTCTTTTAGTATGTTCAGTTCAGATGCACTTAATAAGTAACACAGTAACACAAAAGTTGAGAAAGTAGGCTTAAATGCAGACTGCATTTAAACCTGCTTTCTCAACTTTTGTGTTACTGAGGTTTTTACATAGTGCTTTTAGTGCATATCAATTGATGTTTTTTGTGCTGAATTTTCATGAATTTGTTCCTAAAATGTATTACTTGTTTTTGGAACTTGCTCCACATGCTTCTGTGATATTAAGAATTTCAACAGACAGTGAATGTAGCATGCAGTTATTCTAAGCGTTTGAGCTCAGTTTTTCAGCTGAGGAACCTCTGGGAATCTCTTGTAAGATGACTGCACTCTTTATCTCTTGCCTCATGCTCCTTCAAAGACTCCTAATTTATGCCTTCCAGTTTGGAATCAGCTGGGAATGGTCAATGATGTCGGTGTTAATTAGCAGTTTGCCTCTCCACGGATGAAGCACAGATACTAAGTCTGCTTTCTGTGGCAGCTTGAAAAGCGCCGCTGCCGCATCTGCTGCTGCTGATGATTCTAGGAGAAACCCCATTGCCATGGCTGCACTGCTTTCTCTGCTCCTATTGGCTCCTGGTTGCTATAAGTTACAGTCCAGTTGCCATTGCTCGTTCATTGAAGGTCTGAGAGAGAGAGCTTGCCTCCTAATACAGAACAATGGAGGTACCGCTGGCTGCTGTCTATAAATGTCTATGGCAAAGCTCTTGGGGTGTCTATTTTGAGCTTCCCTCCACTCATCCGTTTTCTCAGAGAAATCTATATTTAGAGCTGTTACGCAGGTTTCAAGTAGCCCCTGTAATCCTGAAGGTGTTCAGCTGTAGGAAGAACCAAAAAACCAGACAAAATAAAAGCAGTTATAAAATAAACAGCTTGTATGTTCCGAGCTACTTGCATGCACTTGCAGGTGTGGCACTGGCATCTAATACAGGGATGTAAGATTATTTGGAATCAACAAAATGTTTTAAGTAGATATGAATAAAATTACTAATAGAGTTCTTTTATCAAACTGTGCAGTTTTGATCTGTAGGATCTGTATCGCAAGACATGGTGCAAACTCTGGCTGCATCCGCTACATGTCAGTTCTCTACTCTGATAGTCGGATCTCTGTCCTGCTAACCAGACCAGATAATTTGGTCATATATGGTTTTAATGTTAATGTATTGCAAATAATGAGAAATGTAGTGACTGGGCTAGCCTGTCATGTATTCTCCAGCAGCTAACATTTCATTTGATTTGTCTTCATTAACAACACTTTAGTGTGTCAAATCTCAAATTGAAGTATAATAATAATAATAATAATAATAATAATAATAATATTGTTAAGCTGAGAAATTTAATCTTATATGCTATGCTAAATAATTCCTACAATTAAAAGTAAAAATTTAAAATATTGTTTAATTAATGTTTGAACATGTCGTCTTTTATTAATAAAACATTTTCTGATAAAAAACGTGTTAAAAACTTATTTATCAAACCGTTGATACTGTGAACTTTTTTATGGCAGAACATCCTCAAACATTTGTAGCTCTGTTTCTAAGAGCTTTGGTTGTCTTTGTTTCTTGGTTTTTGTTTCTTTTTTCAGCCAACCAGAGTTTTACTTGAAGTGCGTCTTTAATATGCATGAGCTCATTTATGTGTCACTTCTGATTGGCTCTTGAACATGTGAAAATACTGCAGACTTAGACTCTTAAAAGATGTCCATGGTGTCCAGTGTGGCTACAGTTGAGTTTTACTGCAAGTTTACTGGTGAAATAACTGATATTAGTTATCTCCAATATATTCATAGAATTCTAGCCACACCAGACATCCAGTTCATGTTATGGATTGCATGGATTAAGTTGGGAGAAGTGACATTTCATGCATTTGCCCTTCTTTTGTTTGACTAAATGAATTAAGAGTGTTGAATTTATAGACTACTTTAACCACGCTATGTTACTAGTTATTAGCTATTGCCGGTTGAGTGAACTACTCACTGAAATGAATATACTTTTATTTACTGTCGCTTTAATGTAATGTTTTTTTACCTGGTCGTAAACCATCCAGGTTTAGATGCTAATTCAGGACTATCTGCGCCGTCTTCTGGAAGGTTAAAATTTGGGACAGCACTGTCTTAGATCAGATATTACCATCCACATGTCCTGCCTTGTGCTCTGGAGCCCTCAGGGAGCGGTGATGCAGTGTAGTGAGGAGTAAAATGCTCTAAGCTCAGGCAGGAGAGGGAAACCTGGAGCTCCAGGAGTCATGAAAAGTAATCAGGAAGGAACCCCTGCCCAGGTAAGCCCAGCATGGGGCACTGAGGCCTGGCGGGGCATCTCCCTCTTCTCCCTCACAAACCTGGCTCCGGGGAATCTCATGCTTGGTCTCCCAGCAAGATGAGCAACTCCGTCCTGACAGATGGGGTCTGCTATGAAACATGTATGGGGCTGAATGACGGGGCAGAAGCTGGCTCAGCTGTGCTTCTTGATCCTTTTCCATTAATCCCATGAGCCATGGCCAGTTCATTAGAGAGACACTCAGCACCGCAGGGTCATGGCTCTACATGCGCTTATCAGGCACACACATGCTCCACCCATGATAGTTCAGTGACTCCTGCAGAATCCTCAATGGCTACCCATAGAAGCATCAGGGAAGACTTGTTAAAATCAGTAAATTCCTTGAGACCACTGGTGGTTCCAAAATGCACGGTCATATTTTTCATAATTTTCATATTTCATACGCTACATTCAGAAACTGGGTGTCGTATGAGGCTATAACTTTCTTCTTTCCAGTCAAATAGATGATGATGTCATTTAAAACCCTTATAATAAAAGAAGCTGAACTCACAGTTTGTTTTTCTACTGAAAGTCGAGTCATTTTTCCACAAATCTGGGCTATAAACTATAAACAAATGGCGTCTTTTCAGTGAGAAATAAATGAACAAAAAATAATATAAAATAATCCAGGGTTGCCAGTCCATTGCAGGGCAGACAGACAGACATACACAATCATAACTAGGGGCAACTTAGTATGTCCAGTTGGCCTGACTGCATGTCTTTGGACTGTAGGAGGAAACCGGAGAACCCGGGAAAAAACCCACGCAGACACGGGGAGAACATGCAAACTCCACACAGAGAGGACCATGGTCAAATTGAACCCAGGCCTTTCTCGCTGTGTGGCGACAGCACTACTCACCATGCCAACATGCTGCCCTATAAAATAATAATAAAATAAAAATATACATTTATTTCATGTAGCTACTGAATAATTTGCCTTAAGATTTGGTCACATAGATTCAGATGGACAAAGCAAAATATACCCTGGAGAGCTGCGCACGCTAATGTCTCTTGTTTAGACTGGAGTGAGATTTAAAAATGTTGCATGTCTAAGTAAGTATCTATTGTTACAGTGCCTTAAACCCTCATTTGCAACATAACCCATAAGAAGAGGCCTAATATTATATTAAATACACATTTTCCTAGTTTGCTTTAATCCTTAACTAATGCATATTTTAGGTTGGGATCACACTGAATGAGATTCAAACAGGCAACAATAGATGACATTTTGTCTTTAGCCATAGCTACCTTGGATAACATTATGACCTTTCTCATCTAGCAAATAAACCTTTTAAGCAAAGTTATCGAGCTGTAGCTTTGTGCAGTAGTAGGCAGCTAATCTTGGCAGGATTAATGGGCCTCATTTACCAACATACTTAAGAAGAAATTTCTTCTTAGAACCTTCTCATGCACTTCTGATGAAGATTTTGTCATTCACCAGTGTTCTCTTATGTGGGGTTTTGAATCTACACACACAAGAGCACAACCTTGAGAACAGTTCTGCACTTTAAGAACACGTCAAGATGTTCTTAGCACATTTTCAAAGAACACATTAAAGAAAAAACTTAGGAAGATACTGGTGAATGAGGCCAAATGTTAGTAGGACCACTTAGGGTGAAATTGCCCTTCATTAACCTGCACTGTAAAATGAATCTAAAACATTGGTTTCCTTTTTAATCTGCTTTTGGAAATAAGCATGTGTAATCTAGCCTCTCTTTACTGCCTTAATGTGTTTTACAGGGGGCACTGATGTATTCTGCAGGTGCTGTGGCATAACCATTTAAAGTGATAGTAGTGGTAAAGGAAAGCGCATTGTTTTAAAATCTCTCAGATGAAATCGAAACATTTGGGCCCTAAGCTAGAAAGGCCCACCTCTAGCAACACTTGTTCCCCTTGCTATCATCACTCAGAATGCCATTACTAGCTCAACACTGGACGTTTCCAGTGTGATTTTTATCAGATGTAACAAAAAATTCATCATGTTTGCCATATGATGTGCCTGACTCATTTGTAAGGCTGGTTTTGTTGTACACGCATGGGCCTTGTGCACTGTGATGGACTGGCGACCTGTCCAGGGTGTATCCTGCCCTCCGCCCAATGACCACTGGAATAGGCTCCAGCACCCCCGTGACCCAGAAGGAGAAGCGGCTTAGAAGATTAAAATCGCTTATTCGAAAACAAACTCGAGCTCAATGCTATACATGAAAAACCAGCCCAAGCTCAACCCAAAGCCCATTTTGTCAGGTTTGGGCCAGATAGCAGACCTGATGCATAGACTTGCTGCAAACAGCTGTTTCCACCTCATCCCAAAGATGCTCAATGTGCAGACCAACAAAGCAATAAGCAATGAAAACTTGCTGCCATTTTCCTGTAACCATTCAGTCACAAAATGTGCTCAGTGACAAGGTGCATTATCATGTCGGAAGTGTCCATCCAAGTGAGTATAAAGTGTTGCCATGAAGAGATGAATGTGGTTAGAAACAGTGTTCAGACATGCCAGGCCTTTCAGACATTCTTCAGGGGTTATGAAGGGTCCTAATGTGTGCCATAAGTGTCCTCTACACAGTGACACTGGCACCACTGGCCTGTACTGTTGTACACTAAACATAGGCCAATGTTCCAAAAGCAAAGTGTTAAGATCATCTTAACAAATAGAGAGAGTGTTCACTGTAATGCTCACTCTACCAATTCTAAATAATCTCTTTGCTTTTGGGAAATCCAGTCCAGGACTACATGGACTACATGGAAATTCTGGTTCTCCCATCAGCAGGATGCAAAAGGACTCTGCATTTGTTTGATCAGACAACTCACCTGCAGGTTTTAATGCTCCTGTGTATGCAGAGGAAGAGCTTTGTCATTCTCTGCTGGTAACATCGGCACCTGGTCTTTGGCTGTTGCTGAGCATTCCGAGGTGCCATATGAGCACCACTGTTGAATTCAGATGTGATTGTGATTCACCTGTTTGTGGAACATCTGTTTGCTTGCATGATTCTTACTGTTCATTTTTAACCCTTGTAATCCATCCGCTTTTGTCCACAAAATCACTGACCACTGGTAGTTTTTTTGCTTTTCGCTCTGTTATTGGTAAACATTTGAAGCAGTTGTGTGTGCATGACAGCGATTTGCTGGAACTAATACACTTAGTGTCAACATTAGTGATGCTCTCAGTCACTAATGTCATTCCTTTTGCCCTTTTACGTGCTTTCCTGAGACTAAACAATGGGAAACGATGTGCATTTTAATGATTTTGATACAGGGGTTATAGGACAATGTGGTGAGAATTGAACGTAGTTAGTTTTTATGGTTTACAAATGTCAAAAATCAGACATGCTGACAAACTTAAATAAGTATTTGTCAGAGAAAATGATTGGTTTGGATAACTGTGTCACTGTTTTTGCAGTTGGATTTGGTTGATTTAAAGCAAAATTGATTTTAGTGTTTCTGATTCAAATTGCAGAATAAATTAATTAAAATAAATTTGATTTGAGTTGAGATGCAGAGAAGGTGTTGTGGGTAGTGGGTTTCTCTAGTATAGCTTGTAGATGATGTGCACACTTCCAAAAATCCAGTGCTTATTGGCTCTGCGGTAATGTTTGAGGCTGGACAAGACCCAAATATTATTCAAGTAACACAGCAATAAAGAGAACCCATGCAAATCAAATGGAAGAGTTTGAGGATCATCTGACAGAAGAGATGCGATCTTAATACATTTTTTCATGTTTGTAAGTTCAAAATGTGTGTTAAGTTCATTGTGTTAGGAAATAAAATTACAAAATAGCTACATTTATTTTAAATGATCTTTTGTAAGACATTTTTTGTATCCTGTTAAAAGGCAACTGATGTTGCAGATCATTATCATTTTAGATATTTCTTGAATCCAAAATGCTCATGTAAACTTCTGAGTTCATGATTCCCTGAATGAACCCAGGCTCACTAGCACCACTGTAAGAAAAACAGACCCAGACTTTGATGTTTTGTGTGATTGGAATTCTTCTCCAGACTTTCTCCCTGGATCCTGATGTAATGTGCCTTTTTTTCCACCAGTTTTCACCAGTTTCAGGTTCAAATGCATTTGATTCGGATGCATTCTGCCCACGTGTTATGTATGATGCTTTTATGAGCCTAAACGCAGTATCAGAGCTGTGTGCATGGTACAACACAAAATGCGCCTCTTTACCTCATGCTTATGCCTTGGATAGAGGGTGATGCACAACGCACAAAAACTGGGTGGAGATATTGTTTTGTTCAATTTACTAACATTTGAGCAATGTGCAGAATTGCATCAATTTTCCTCTGACCTTTTGAAAGCAGGCACATATTTGTGTCTCAAAAGAAGTGCTGTTGAAAGATTTCCTTGAACAACTGCTGCAGACACAACAGTCAGACAGAGGAATGAGTCTTACTTGTGTGAGGAAATAATGTTAACCATCAGAATAACACTGTTTATACTTGGGACCAGATGTACGTGTGAGAAGACGTGGCACAAAATATGCAGTGTTGCAGCCACAGTATCTGTGTTATAGATTCACAAGTTCTGTTTTCTTAGCTGATGTAAAATGACACCCCTGGAGATTTTAGTGGGAAAAACTTCATTTATTTACATACATATCAGTCATTACTAATCTTCCATTTTTTGTCTCCAGGTGAGTGCACCCCTCACATTTCTGCAAATATTTTATTCTATCTTTTCCTGGGATGACACTATAGAAATTAAATTTGCATATAATTAGAGTAGTCAGTGTTCAGCTCGTATAGCAGTACAGATTTACTGTTCTCTGAAAAGAATTCAACACACAGCTATTAATGTCTAAATAGCTGGCAACACAAGTGAGTCCACCTCACAGTGAACATGTCCAAATTGTGCTCAATGTCAATATTTTGTGTGACCACAGCATGAGCATGTAATTCACCAGAGCTGCACAAGTTGCTACTGGAATCCTCTTCCACTCTTCCATGATGACATTACAGAGCTGGTGGATGTTAGACACCTTGCGCTCCTCCTCCTTCCGGGTGTACTCACCTTTGTGAGATACTGTATATTATTTCACTGCCACTTTTAAACCCTGCATGCTCCAGTCGTAGTAAATGGAATGTTAAATTTTGCATTTTGCACCACAGTTGTGCTTGTACATCTGACTCAGAGAGTCTGCAATTATTTTAGTTTTGTGCTAAAAGTGTTTCTTCTAATATTATCTTATTAAACATTTTACAAAGAACTTTAATGTAGTTCATCAGCAAAGACCTTTTAAAGCTAAAGTAAGTTTCTCAGATGTGGAGAACATTTTCTACCTACCTTGCTACCTTGAGAGGAGGAGGGATGTAGGAGGCAGGGTGGACGGTTTCAGCAGGCATACTTTTATTTTCTTTACTTTCGTTTTTAATCAAAACACTCAAACAAACCAAAAGGAGGGAACGAGAGGGCTTGTTGCTCCTTCACCTTCCCCACTCCACAGCACAGCGACCATGGTCAAAGAGCAGGTGTACTTCTATGGCTCTGCTCATGTAGCCTCTCGAGGCTCTTGTTGGTGCATGGGTACATGTGCCATCTCAAACCTTGTTACAGAGAATTCAAGATATTTTTAAAATATATTTTGTTGGGTTTTAGCTGGTTTTGTCACAATGTATTGTGTTGTGTTCCAAGGAACTTATCAAAATAAGAAAAGCTACATCTCATCACAGACAAATATAAAAAAGAAAGAAAGAAAGAAAAAGAGAAGAGCTACAGGACACAGTGCATTTGATAAAAGGCTTTGGTTGAAAAGGGGGATCTAGCTATGGAGCATTAACTACATTACCAATTCTACCATACAGTAGCACACCCTCACAAATCCGCCCACACTAGCACTCTCAAACACACTCATACACACTCCCAAACGGAGTGAACTGTCACTGTGATGAGTGGAGCTGAGTGTGAGGAGAAAGGGAGAGTAACCAGTGTTGCATGTGTCTGCGAGAGTGCATCCGTTGATTTATCTTTCATCCCTAATATAATGAGATGGTTGACCCTCATTAGAGCAGTGCTGTTTATGTCATTATCTGCTAGTTTAATGGGAAGCAACACCCCTGCTTGCTTACTGTGTTGACTCTGGCATTCGAGCATGTGTGTGCGAGTGCCTGTATGATAGAGAAAAGTGTCAGTGTTGCTTGTCCAGAGAAAAGTGAGATGGCTCCAGTTTAATTGGGTGAGGAGATAGGTTGAGCCCACTGCAGATGGGGCCATGAATGTCTATATGATATTAAAGGAAAGAAAGGAAGATTTCTCTGCTGTCGGAACAAAACCTTTTATCTCCATTTTTTTCGATTTTCAGTTTTTAACATAATTCAAATGTAATGCTGTTCTTTACATCATATGTAAATTTCATAATGAATGGACCAAAACAAATGGCCAAAAATGACTTGGGAAAAACTGTTGGTTCCATTGACTTACATTGAAAGGAAAGTATGTTTTTTCCTTCTCCTGTAAAGTTACCATTTTGGAGATACAAGGTTTTGTTCTGACAGCAGCGATTTGAGGAGGGAGGAGGAAGGGGGAGAGACCATAAAGCCACTACAGTGTTAAAGCGTTAAAGTGAGTTTGTATTTTTATTTTATGTATTATTTATATATGTTTAAAATCTGCTGTATCCTTGCACTGCATAAGTTAGCACTGTATTTTCAATGCAGTGAGCCAAATCAGTTCCTTCACCAACAGTTGGCCTATCTGAGGGTGTGTCGCTAAAATGCTAGCAGATTGTGTTGCCCAGAGGAAAAGTCTATTGGGACTGAGACCCAAAGCAGCCTAATATTAATTTAAAAACTTAATAAATTCATTCAATGTGATGTTTTGAGTTTTAAATTTGTTAGGTTCTACTTTTCCACAGTTATCTCTCACTTGGTCTGCTTTTGAGTGTTGACTAGGTGTGTGACTGTGTACACAATGAGTTACTACACTACATATAAATAGTCTGATTGGTTGCAGCTCTTTTGCCTGAAGTTCATCGAGAGAGTAAGAGAGAGTTTGTGTCAGCTTTGTGTTTAGTGCCTTTTTCCATTCTACAGTGATACCACAATAGTCTCTAAAGCAATATTTTCCATTTAACTAAGAAAACTCCCTTCAGATGATGCATCTTGAAAGTGGGAGGAACATTTGAAAAACCATAATTGCTTTGTTGGATTTTTTTTCTCCACTTTCCTGCTGTTGCAGAAGGATTCCAAAATTTCTGTTAGGAAGCCAAATGTCATGTCTATGTTTATTAGCCTCTACATCAGTGGCTATGTGGGCAGTCAGGATTTCTTTGTCATTAAAGACATGAGGAGATTATTAACAGCTATATGATACATTTGCGGAGTGCATGCTTGTTATCACGAGAGAACACAGATGAACTGTAACGCTGAACAAGCACAGAAAGATGCGGATCTTAACAACGCAAGTTGGTTTAATGAGAGAACACTTGGGAGAAAGGGCAGAGTCAGGGCAAATCCAAAATCAGAATCCAAAGACAGGCAAAAAAAAAATAATACAAAAACGCAAGCAGCCAGATCAAATAGGCAGATTCAAAAGAGTAATAGTCAAAAAACAGGCAATGGGCTCAGTACACTAGTCATGGGTTTAGTACACTAGTCATGGGTTCAGTTCAGTACAATTAGTCATGAAATCAGCAGAGAAACACTCAGTAAACTAGTAGAGTGGCAATACCTCGCAGTGAGGAGAACAAACACAGGTATGTTGCATTAATAATTGGGCGCCTGTGATCGGTGGAAGGGGTGACGTCATGATAGGAATTCTGGGAAATAGAGTCATGGAGTGTGTTAGGCAAGGGAGGAGAACCCAGAAGCATGACATGGATTAAAACACAAAGATACAAAATCATGAATTCTGTCAAGCCAATGAGGTCGAAGGCTGCATTGCTGTGCTGCAACGTTTTACATAACATGGCATATAACATACTAAAAAGGGTAATTTCAGCTGAGCTGAATTATTGTGTTCAGGTGTTTCAGCCACACCCATTGCTAACAGGTGTCTGAAACCGCTATTATTGTAAAAATCAAGTGACTATCAGCAACAACTCTGCCATGAAGAGGTTGATCATGCTAGGGTGGGCAATATGGCAAAAATATTTTATCATAATATTTCAAGACATTTTCACAATACATGATAATGCATCAAATTAGAACAGACAAAATAGAACCTGTAGTGCCACATATAAAAATACCATAGATAATAATAATAATAATAATAATAATAATAATAATAATAATAATAATGATAATAAAACAACAACTACAGTGATTTTTTTGTTTTCCAGGCACCCTTTGTAAAGAAACATGTGGTTAGTCAGTGTTCTTTACTGACGATTTCCACAATATACTCAGAAAAGCATATTGTGACATCATCATCATCATCATCATCATCATCATAATACATTATTGTCACCCAAGATCACGCAGACATACAGAGCTCATGCTGAAGTGTGTAGTGGTAAAAATCGTTTATCCTCTGTTGCCTCAATCACTACAGAGTTCCAAACTGCCTTTACCACTGTGCATTGGGGCCTTCATGACATGTCTTTTGGTGGCCTAGCAGTTGCACTATGTGCAATGCCAGACTTTGGCTGGAGGGATGTCAAGCACGCCAACACTGGACTCAGTGGACTTCCATTGGAGTAGTGGAAACAAGTTCTCTGGAGTCATGGATCATGTGTTACTATCTGGCAGTGTGAAGGAGTATGCCAGGAGAATGTTACCTACCAGAATGTAGAGTGCTAACAGTAAAGTTTGCTGGAGGAGAGATAATGGGCTGGAGCTGTTTTTCAAATTTTGGGATTGTTCACCTAGTTCCAGTGAAGTGAAGCATTCAAAAATTTTAAGACAATAATATGCTTTTTAGACAATAATATGCTTCCAACTTCGGCAG
The DNA here is from genome assembly GCF_015220715.1 of Pygocentrus nattereri. Taxonomy (NCBI): domain Eukaryota; kingdom Metazoa; phylum Chordata; class Actinopteri; order Characiformes; family Serrasalmidae; genus Pygocentrus; species Pygocentrus nattereri. Next base: position 16,540,896 of record NC_051225.1, read on the forward strand.
CAATTTGGTGAAGAGCCTTTTCTGTTTCAACTCAACTGTGCCCTTGTGTGCAAAGAAATGCTGTGGAGGAACTTGGCTGCCCTGCATAGAGACTTGACCTCAACCCCAATGCATGCCATAAATGATGAATTAGAAAGATGATTGAGTGCCAGGGTTTTTTGTCAAACATCAGTGTCTGACCTTGCAAATGCTTCTCAAACTGAATGGGCACAAATTCCCACAGACACTCCAATCTTGCAGAAAACCTTCTCAGAAGTGTTGAGGCTGTTACAGCTGCAAAGAGAAGCAACTGCATAGTAATGCCTTTGGCATGAGATCTCCAACAAGTTCATATAGGTGTGATGGTCAGGTGTCCATGTACTTTTGGCCACATAGAGTACTTTAATGCAGCTCTTCTTACACACCAACACACCTAATCGCAATACCATTTTTACACATGTCTCTCCTGCTCTTACCCCCTCGTACAATCTATCACACTCACAAAACAAGGCCTGAATGACTTCTTAATTAGGGATTTTCCAGCTGCTATATCTTTAGTCTTGGTGAGGTGCGTGGGGGCTGCAGTGAGTAAGAGTGTCAGCGCTGATTAGAAAGAGGTGAAGGGGGGACTAACGACAGCTCAAAGTTCTCACAAAGGTCATCGGCTCTCACAGGACCTGAAAGAGAACACACAGTGGCTCAGTGACTCACATCATTAACACAGCAGCACCTCCTCTTCATCTCCACAGCTGCTGCTTCCATCCCTCTCCAGGACTTTGATATTTATCCATGTACATTGTTCAGTGCTCTGTGCACAATGTGCATTTAGCGAATGAAGGAGTGACAGAGGCCCTTCAGAAGGATTTACATGTTAATGTTCGAGCTGCTATATCCACAGCAGGATTATGTAAGAGGCGGTTGCTTTTTGTGTTTGTACTTCTAATGAAAGACTCCACTGTATCCATGAGGAGCCTATAGAGGCTTTTCATCCTTTCTTGTGAAGTCTATATTGTAGCCTTTATCTATTAATTTTGCATATTAGTTTACATATTGAGTAGTACAGAAGCACGTTAAGCACTTTAATCACAGCGTCATTGAAACACAACAGGGCACTGAATCAAGGACTTTTAAATTGTTTTCACACCCAGTTGATGCGCTGAAGTCACAGTGTTTTGGGCTTTTCTGACAAATCTTTTCCATTCTGTTCAGTTGGTTTCACACTTCAATGGATGAAGTGCACCAAATCGTGCACACGTGGGTGTTTTTTGCGTTCTGTTACTTTCACATTTATCCCATTAAACAGCCTTTTGTTTCTTTTAACTGTCACTATCTTAGCATGGAGTAAAATCCAGATCTATGCTCAATTCTATGCTCAATTTATACACTATATTGCCAAAAGTATTTGTTCATCTGGCTTAACACACATATGACCTTGAGTGACATTCCATTCTTAATCCATAGGGTTTGATGTTGGTCCTGAGTTGCTGTCGGTTCCAATTGCTTCCACTTTGTTATAATACCACTGATAGTTGACTATGGAATATTTAGTTGTGAGGAAATTTCACAACAGGACTTGTTGCACAGGTGGAGTCCGATCACAGTACCATGCTGGAATTCACTGAGCTCCTGAGAGTGGCCCATTCTTTCACTAATGTTTGTAGAAGTAGTCTGCAGGCCAAGGGGCTTGGTTTTATACACCTGTGGCCATGGAAGAGATTGGAACACATGAATTCAATTATTTGGATGGATGAGTGAATACTTTTAGCAATATAGTGTGTGCTTGATAAGATGTATTATCATACCTATTATGTTGCATGAAAATGAAGATACTTAACCTAATGAATAAAATGAAGATACTTAATCTAATTCAGTCATGAGTTGGAGGTTAGGGAACCAGCCTTGTGAGTAGAAGGTCGCCAGTTGATCCCCCTGGCCTATACTACGTGACTGAAGTGCCCTTGAGCAAGACACCTAACCCCCAGCTGCTGTGGATAGGGCTGCCTACCGCTCCGGGCAAGTGTGCTCAGTGCCCCCTAGTGGGTGTTTCACTGCATGGATGGATCTGTGTGCAAGCACAGTTGGCTAATGGTTCTGAATTCTAATTCTAATTTTGTATTAAGAGTAATAAAAATAAACATTACTTAATCACAACAACTTTATAATCGATTGGTTGCATTATGCATCAGTTTGAATTCAACCCATCAGGCCAACGTGGCCATTGTCCACGTGACAAAATCACACATTTTGTTGTTGCTGGTCTGCTGTTATGAGCAGCAGTTTGTGCTGCAAAAAGATTACGAGAGTCTGATGAGCCAAATTATGCAGATGCTGCAGTCCTGATGTGCACTGAGAAAAGAATGCTTTTAAGTGTTGAATTCCCTTTTTTGGTGTGGGCCATCATAAAAATGTGTACCAAAGGTGTGAAAGCACCCAAAATTGTCACTGGGGCTGGATATTGTTAGCAACTTTACCAAGAACCATGTGTACAGCAGTTTTTTTGACAATATTTCATTTATTTTTAAAATAACTGTCATTCTCATGAAAATAAACAATGGCAGGAAAATATGTCTTAAAACATTTTGTCTATAATATTGAATGAAAATGAAGGTTTCAAAAGGACTGTATTTCAGGTGTGCTGGGGTGCTGATCAAAGTGCAGGGATGTGACAGAAGAGTGAACTTCATTTTTAAACACAGAAGCAGTACATACTGTAAGGACACAACCTATTACAAAATTAAGAGCAGCCAACAAAACATTCACAGCATTACTTACCCATAAAAAAATGCTAATGGCTACATGCTAATCACAGGAGACTACTACTAACCCGCTGCAGACAGCAAGCAAACTCTGTCAAAGTGAAACTAAGTCTACACAATTTACACAACTAACAAGGAGCGTCCAGGCCTCTTCAACAGTTAATAAAGGACACTCACTTCATTAATGAACTAATTACCTTCTCTCTGTGCTCAGTTTCTCCTGGACCTTCTATCAGAGCGCAGGTTCACCACATGCTGGATGTTGTTCACTACTGTTCAGAAGTTTGCAATCAATATAAATTGATAATTAAAATATTATTTTTCATGTAATAACTTCTCTGTCAAAAGATTTCTTGAAATACTAAATTTTATATATGAATAAAACACACACACACACACAAAATATGATATTATTTTTTGTTGTTTTTGAGGTTTTGACATAGTAAGAAAATGCCTGTGGTCCTTTACACTGTGTGTAAATTTCATGAATGGACCTAAAGAAACAGCCCAAAATGACTTGGAAAGACGTCTGGTTCCATTGACTTACATTATAAGTAAAGTATGTTTTTTCTTTCTCCTGTAAAGTTACCATTTGGGAGATACAAGGTTTTGTTCTGACAGCAGCAATATATACATATCACTGTTTCTTGCCTTCTGCCCATTGATATTTTTCCTTTACCAACTATTTTAAAATAGAATATACACAATAATAGAACATACACTTTTTTACATTAGAAAGTAATTTCTGTTGATAAATACTGAGCACATACTGTGTTCAATATTATGAGAATATTATTAGATTGGTGACAACGTTCAAAAACTGCAGAATCGTCACCTTCAGGTTGAGGCATTTTTACCATAGAAAGCAACACTGTACGTGAGAGAGCTAGAAAGTCACGTGTACTCATGGACATCAATTTCTTGTGCTGTCACTATGTCTCTTGCCTTTTAGCACCTGTTGCAGTAGCCCTGTCATTCCTTCAAGGCAACTTCCACTTCATCTAAAGAGCTTTAGTTCACTCCCCAGAGAATGCAACAAAACAGCCCAGAGTCATTTTCCTGTTGGTAGAAATTTAGGCTCTCCAGAGACGAGCCCTCCAGCAAACTTGTTGATGGGATGATGCAGCTCCTGCCATCTCTGTATGCTGCGTTATGTTTTACTGTAGGCCTGTCACAGGATTACAAAGCTTACAAATGAATAGTATGATTGCAACTCATCCAGAATGCAGCAGCACAGCTCGTCTTGAATGTCCCCAAGTCACCCTACTGCTGCGCTCCCTTCACTGGCTTCCTGTAGCTGCATGCATCAGATTTAAAACCCTAATGCTCACCTACAAAGCCAAAAAAGGACCATCCCCTACCTACTTGATGGTAAGGGTGAAATCTCGAACTGTACCTCGAGCCCTTTGAGCTTCGAGCACAGCTCGCCTTGACCTGCCATCCTTCAAGGTGCGTGGAAGACAAGCATTGAGACTGTTCTCTCTACTGGCACCCAGGTGGTGGAACGAACTCCCACTGGCTGTCCGTGCAGCGGAGTCTCTTGCTGTCTTCAAACACAGACTGAAGACCGTCTCTTTATACAGCACTTAAATGAGCACAGAGTTAAGTATTGATTGTATTGTACTGTACTGCACTGCTCTGTGTTGAACTCTTCCTTTTTCTCTCGATATCAGCAGTGATGTTTTGTTTTAGCAGTACCTGAGCTCAGGACTGTCTTTCTCTCTAACCTACTGGTAACTAGCAAAGATGCTTTCTCTAGACAGACAAAGCACTTCTTGTAAGTCACTCTGGATAAGAGCATCTGCTATATGCTGTAAATGTAAATGATTAATATGATATTTGTGATGTCGTTTAACATTGAAAACTGACGGTCTTGTATTTTTTTTTTACGTCTCAACGTCTCTGCCTGTGTTCTGTTGTATACTTACATGAACTGTTCTTGTTTTTTTCTCTCTGTCTCTCTTCAGCACCTTGGATGATGAGGGCAGCAACCTGCGCCAGCAGAAGCTGGATAGGCAGGTGAGTGCTGCCTGCTTTTAACTGCTGAGCTGCTTCTCAGCTTACCCCTATCTGGGGACATGACCTGCTGTTCTGGTGGCCATAAACTGCTGACTGTGCACTCAGCAGCCAGAGGAGAGTTATTAACTAATTATACATTAGTTTCTGTTAGAGTGAGAGGCTGCAATGTGAGGCAAGCTCTGTAAACTCCACATTTCTATAGGATACAATTCAGTGTGACAGGAAATCTTAGATTCAACCTTTTTGGCTTGGTTTGGAATTTTAGCAAGAATTGCTGTCTCTTAGTGAGTGCCGGACTGACGTCTTCTGTCCCCGATACCCTTTGTTGAAAGACGCATCCACACTGGACAAATGATAGGCACTATATGTTGAATTTCTATAAGGCTAACAGCAAAAGAAAGCACTGAAACATGTCAATGGGTCTTACAAGCAAAAGCTCTTGTTATGGAATCCTTGGGAAACTACAGTTCTAGCCTTTGGATTCTATGTTCCAAGCGTTCTTTCACTGTTTAGATTTAATCATGCAGTTGATGTTTGTTTAACGTCAGTGGCAGTTACTGTTACTCCTGTATTTTGCATCTGCTGTCCTGTTTTCACTCCTGAAATGTGGCATTAACAAAATATTTTATATACAAATGTCTATTATTTAATCTGTTTATTCAAGCAAATGTTTTAAAGAGGCTTCTTCTAGTCCTGTCAGGAATGTCTAGTTAAATTTTATTTAGTGTTGATCTCTGTGTACCTTTCTTGTTTATTCCTCTGTTGTCTGTAAGTTTAGACTAACTTTACACGAATGTAAACAGTATATTACAGTTTTTTCCTTCTCCTGTAAAGTTACCATTTTGGAAATGCGAGGTTTTGTTGTGACGCCAGCGATATACATCGATCAGATGTAACATTCTGACCCCCTCCTTGTTTCTACATTCACTGTCCATTTTATCAGCTCCACTTACTGTATAGGTGCACTTTGTTGTTCAGTACAGTTACAGACTGTAGTCCATCTGTTTCTCTGATAATTGGTTAGCCCCCTTTTACCCTGTTCTTCAGTGGTCAGAACCCCCATGGACCCTCACAGAGCAGGTACTATTTGGGTGGTGGATCATTCTCAGCACTGCAGTAACACTGATGTGGTGGTGGTGTGTTAGTGTGTGTTGTGCTGGTACGAGTGGATCAGACACAGCAGTGCTGCTGGTGTTTATAAACACTGTGTCCACTTACTGTCCACTCTATTAGAGACTCCTAGCTTGTCAGTCTACCTTGTAGATGTAAAGTCAGAGACGATAGCTCATCTGCTGCTGCACAGTTTGTGTTGGTCATCCTCTAGTCCTTCATCAGTGTTCACAGAATGCTGCCCACAGGATGGTGTTTGGCTGGATACAACCTGTAACTGTAACTAAACTAAACTAAAAAGTGCACCTCTATAGTCAGTGGAGCTGGTGAAAGGTTCTGCATGTCAGTAAAGCGGCATCTGACAAGGTAAGGCGGTTTTTGGTCATATCTTGCAGTGAAAGGTACCAGACTCTCTGCTGATAGGCAGAAGACTGACTTGTTAGTAGGCTTAATTGGTCTTGTTTTTTAAAAAGTCACTAAATACACATATTTGACTGGTGGAACTATTTACCCAATAGTGAAATATACACAGTAAAAGTATACACCACATTATATCATTATTTTGGATTTTCACATTTGAGATTTCATTTTGGTTGAAAAATGTATTTTATATTATTAGAATTCATTCTAACATTTCAAAACAACACAATTACCACTTAAAAAAAGATTGACACAAAAACTAAACAAAATAAATAGTGGTTGCACTTTCAGCTTTAAGGCCGACATTACTATACATTCACCATCCAGTCACTTCACACTTCATCACCAGCTTGAAGGCACCAACAGTTCATTAATTACATACGTCTGATGAGTTACTGTGGCTTGTTGCTCTTCTTATAATACTCCATCAGTTCTACAAAAACGTCTTGGAATAGGATCTGAAAAGAAGCAGCACACTGATGTCCTGCAGCTGTTCCACTCTCAAGTCACTGGCACTGTTGGTGGGTGTGTTGTTAGATGGAGACTAAATAGCTCACGTCATCAGCCTGGTGTTATATTTCCTTGGTTGCTTCTATAGTGTTATATTGTTGAGAGTGACACAATGATAAATTATTAATTAAAGCGGGCATTGATACTGGAATACAAGGTGGGTAAAAAGCTCCTAAAGACTAGTCACTGCATTGCAGCAGTGGACCCTAATTATATGGAATGGTGCACTGCATGCCAAGGATAAGTTGCCTTTAAGAAACCACTGATTATTTCCAGGCTTTATTTCCCAGGAGAAAACGGCTCACACTCTGAAAAGACAGTCTAAAGGTGTTCCCAGGATATGCACTGGAGAATATTTCAAAGAATGGTCTAGATTTGCTTCCATAATGTGAGGGCTGGGTTTGCAAGAAGCACTTCCAAATAATGTTAGCTTCAGTCAGATGTCAGTGAGGAACAATGTTCCGCATAGCTGCAACAGTTGCAACATATCCTGTAAACCCCCACTTTTTGTTGCTAAGCTGTGTCGGAGATGGCGTAATAATAACAGCACTAATATTGTGCTCCTTTGTTTGTGAAAGCTGCCCCAAAACCCAGAAGACCTTGACAGGGATTCCTCCTTTTGAAGATTCACTACAATTAAAAATCTTTCAGTGCGCACTCAGATTTGGCAGTTATTGACTAGACCAGGGGTTCCCAACCTTTTGCAACCCAAGGCAAAGAATCTCACTGCCTTGTCTGAAAGATCAGGGTACACTGCAAAATTTCAAGTGTTAAATTAACACTGAGAGTGTTAAATTTAACACCGGACAAGTGTGTATATGTGTCCACACTCGTCAGTGTTAAAACAACATTTACACTAGTGTTACCTTTTTGACACTAAATCAGAGTAAATTTAACTCTCTCTATAGTCAAAAATCAACACTGCCTGTAGTTGAATTTACTCTACACTGGGGTAGGTGTTACAAAAATAGCTCTGGTAGTGTTAAATTTTAACTCTACTATTTTAACACATTTGAGTGTAAACGCAAAAATAACTCCACCAGAGTAAAACTTTAAATCATATATTTCAACACTTTCAGGAGTTAACAGAAAGAAAACCACACTAGAGTAGATTTTAAACTAGTATTTCTGGATTGTACACAAAAAACCCAAAAACTAAGTATATTAAGAACCTTTTATTTAAAATGTTAACTTATTTCATCATCTTCAAACATGAACTGCACTGATGTGCTGAACTGATGGCGTTTCACATAAAGTTGCAGTAAGGTACAATATACATATGGTCATCCATGCTGTAAGAAAATTGGCCATCATAAGGTCTGTAGTACTTCAAATCATCAATACAAATCACTGTAAACAAATCTGTTGTCTCTTCAATACAGAAGGCATTCATGTGGTCATCAAAACGCACTGTAATGACATTTGTTGTTAGAAGGAACGCTTGCTCATCTTTAACAATTATATTGATAATCTTTCTGAAAACAGGCATTTCATTTTTGACATCACTGCAAACAAACATGCCAATCTGATACTCTGTTCCATAATTTTTCACCCAGCAAGTAGTAGAGATGTAACCAGACACATTTAATACATCACTTAAAATTTCACTGCCCTCTAAATAGTCAAGCACAACACTTTTAATTGGACCAAACTGAAATCTTCTAAAACTAAAATTTTCCCAGTGAAATGCCAGCTGACTCTGATGTTTCTTAACAAGTGATTTTGTGATGTTTTTGAAGTTTTTAACAGATTTTTTGAAAAAGTTGTGTTTCCCTTCAAATCTCATGCACCACATATGAATGAGTGGTCCAATTCTCCTAATACATCTTGGATAGTGAATCATTAGATGATGCTTTGGAATCAGGTTTTGTTCTGGATACAGAGACTTAAACAATTTATGATGGTCAGCTATTAAATGCTTCAAGTAGCAAGTCATACCATCACTTACAACTGGTGAAAATACAAGATTCACAATCTGTATCAAATAGAGAATCAAAATCCAGTAGCAATCGTTTCTGTCAATTACATCTCCAAATATTAAGGGAGTGTTACGCAAAAGACACCAAGTCTGAATAGCATTAAGTCCAAGATCTTTGCGACCATCATCCATTTTCAACATGCTTGGTCTGTTTTTTCTCTCTATGTATCCATAATTGAAACTTTGAATCCTTTCAGACAAATTGTTCAGAGTTATGAATTTTTTTTTACCAAGTACTGAAACAGAAGCTTCAACTCATACTGTGCAACTCCTTCTAGTAAATCATGCATTATATCTACAGCATAGTTATCAGATACATGAAAAAACTGCAATGAATTGAGCAAACAAGTTCTTTTGACACCAAAGGTTGATGCTACAGATGGATTTTGTAGAAGGGTATTACAATGTTCTGAATGAAGTTCTTTTGTGCGAAAAACCAACCCTGTATGATCTTCGCAGAAGACTGACTGCAATTCTGTCTTATCAGTTAAACAAAACCGGCAGGAATAAGCTGCACTGAAAGACTCAACAAAACCAAATATTCCATGTAATGCCAAATTGTCACCAGTAACCTGAATAACAGATCCTTTCAGTGGTGCAGTTGAAAAAGGCACCTGGACTCCTTCAGTCTCCAAAATTCTCAAATCATCAACAAGTGGCTTTAGAATTGGATCAAACCCATATTTCTTCAAGTCTTCTGAGTGAAAGAGGGTAACAAGGTGAATATTCATCAGCACAGAATTAAGCTTAGGTGGCAAATTTCTTAAAATGAAATATATGCAGCCAAGTTTGTGTATGCCCTTCTTCGAGCCTAATGGATTAGCCGTTTCAAAGTCATCGTAATACAGCTGGATCTGAAAAGCATGTTCTTGCTTTGAAAACAAACAATGTTTTTTAAAGTATGACCCATCATTGATGTCTTTATAGATACCCTCTTCTTGCAGTTTTACTTGCTGAAAACTTTGACACAGCTCCTTGTTACTAAACATTGACTTCAGAGTTCCTAATATAGGTACATATGTGAATGTATCATTGACTGGAACCTGGCTGTAAGTACCAGTTTTGTTTTTACGTACATCAAAACGGACACCAAGAATAGGCTCTACAGGTTCAACTATATTCCACTTTTGCTCAAAGTACCTCTGTCTCTTAGTTTCAGTGTTCATGAATGAGAATGGATTTTCAAGCTGATCAAAACAATCCTCAACTTTATCCAGCGCTTGTTTAGGTAAATCAACAGAAAGGCATTTTATCACAGCTTCCTTTGCTTGTGCATGGATGTCATTTACAAGCTCCTCCATTGAACCAACCAAACATTGTACCGTGCCTTCAGGAATTCCAGATGCTTGCACCTGAGCAACAACAGAGCTACACATATCCAACAAATGCTTCTTTTCAATAGCAGGCTGTACTGTGACAGGACGCACCTCATTTACTGATTGCGAACCACAAGCTACAATATTGTCATGAACCTCTAAAATGGTCAACTGTATCAGAAACAGGCACTGTATGTACTCGTAACAAGTGCTTTTTAAAACCATAATAAGTGCAAAAACCAGATGAGCACCCAGGTTCTCCACATTTTAAACGCAACGAACGTCCTGGACATAAACCATGCTCAAACTTCAAATGGCGAAATAACAATGAACAGTTTTTTTGGTGTACTTTGCAGACGAAACAGGTCCACATTGTTCAGCAAAATAAATGGCTTCACAGGTCACGTCGAAGAAGCCTCACTCGAATTTCTTTGACCCTTGGACTCTCCTTAGCCTTACCCACATCAATGCCATACACTGTGGTTTGGATGAATGTGAAGAAGTTGTTCAAGGCTTCATCATAGGACACAGCAAACACAAAGTGTGCCTTGAAGAGCTCGTCAAAAGCTGCAACAGCGGTCTTGGCCTCACAAGGAACTGCTCTCTGGTCCAGAATGATGTAGTAGTTGTGGATGCTGTTCTTCTTTTCCCCAACACACAGAAGATAGGGCTGTGCTGATCCACTTTTCTCAAGAAAGGCCACCATGCTCATTCCTACCTAAAAGAAAAGAAGACATACACACAAAGACAGGACTTTAATTTTCATCTGATTTGGTCATTCCAATTATCCAATCAACACATAAGGGACTATCACATACACTCTCTAAACAAGAATGAAGACAAGCAAGACAGGCTTCCTCCAATATAATGTTTTATTTTTTCAGCATGTATGATAAGTCTGTTGCTTATGCATCACCACCAAGCAGCTAAACATACTGAAGAAAGCACCAATTGCTCAGCTCTGATGCATCATCCAATACATCTCTATGGTAACAAGCAGGACACTAGTTGTGATGCTTGGAGGGTGCAATAACTACCTGCCTAAAGAAAGCAACAACAATTGTGCTTCTCTTAGGCTACAGCTGCTAATAAGACAAAGCAGCATGATTCAAACTGCTGATCCTCAAATCATATGGTCGGCACCTTAGCTTGCTGAGCCACTACTTCTTTTATTGAACACAAATGTATACAGCATTTACTTTTAAAATTTTTATCACTTCTAAAACACTTACTCTCATGAACTTCACCAAGCGGTCCTCAGCCTCAGATGCACTGATCTTTCCCATTTTTTTGCCCTTTGATGTTGGGGGTAGGAGATGAAGTAGCAACAGGATACATGCCAGGTCACTGTGCCATCCTAGTGGGGTTCATCAAACATTTTCCATTTTAATTTCAACCATTTACCCAAAATGTCAACACTCATGAAGAATAACATTACCATGATCAGATTCTTGGAATGCTAATGCAAGAAGATCATCCACATGTGAATTAGAGGGTATGGTTTTGCAGTCTGCAATTATCTTTGGCTTGAATATTGTTGGCCACTTCGCAAGGAATCTTCCTGAGACTTCCTCTCCAAACAGCAGAGTGAAATCCTGGGCAACCTGAAATCAAAAGGAAAATCAAATACAAGGTTTTAATACCATTTTTTAACTTTGACATTATGTGATGGAATTTACAAATTATTATTACCAAGCCAGTTGTATCTAGAAATCGAGGGAAGAGGTCTAGGATGACTGAAGTCTTCTCTGGATCATGAACAAGTTTCTGTCTGTGCTTGAATGTTGCTTTCATTTTGTCCTTAACCACTGTTTTGTCAGGTGAGTGGTTCATCAGGGACATTGCCTCTTTGCATTCATCACCAGATAACTGCTCTCCACAAACAGGCATCTCACGATGGGTCTTCGGGCCACCTTTGTAACTGGATGTACTTCCGCTCTTCCCCTCGCTTGCTGAGCTGCGCTGAACTGTTTTCAGTCTCCAGGCCAGGTAACCGGACCCACTTTGAGGATCATAGTAGTGCTCCTGTGAAGCAAAGTTCTTTTTTAAAGCCTGAAAGGAATCAGAGCTCAACCATGCAATAACTACATGTGCATATTTGTTCACTAATATACTTACATAGCCATTTACTGAATCCAAATCCTTTAAGTGAGGGAAAAGTGTATTATCCCAAGGGCATATGAAATGCGGACATTTACAGGTGGGATCCTCCTTCATTAAAAAACAGAGAAATAACATTAATAAAAGTGGGCAGGATAATATGCTGACCGATATAAAATGCAGTTAAAATCAATCCTGTGTTGTTCACTCACCCATGGCCTTCCACCATATCTGCTACAAGTATGTTCACCATCTTTCTTCTAGTGCCATCAGAAAGGCCACTTGTTTTGTGATACTCCTGAAATATCTGGTCACCACCTGGCTTTGAGTGAAGCGCTACTTTGACTATCTGAAACATCAACAATTACATATGCTTTAAAATTGAGATTCACATTGTTTATATATCCCCATAAGAGTGTCACAGAAAAATAATAACTTTTTATTGCATACTGACAAATGGTCTAAAAAAACCCACCCCTATTGAATACCACAATGTGATGTTGACCTTCAAACTCACATCTCTTGCTGTAGTGAGATCAACTGGTCCATCGATCAACTGCCGTCGCCGTGCCTTTGTGGATTCCAGAATTAGAGTTGAACCTGATGAAGCTGATTCTTCTGAGCAGAATGAGGATTCAGAAGAGGATTGTCTCTCATCTGAGGACATGCACAAAACTGTATTGAAAGAGTCAGAGAAAAACTTATGACACTGGAGACAATTAAATTTTTTTTTTTTTAATTTAAAATGAGATCTTTGAACACAGAAGAGGTGGTGCAGCACAGAGACTCCCATTCAATGTGTTGTAGAGCTGATTTTTTAAAAATTCCCCTTTTCTTCCCAATTTAGGAAGCTAATTACCCCACCCACCCCCTTACACTAGGAGGGCGAGGACTAGCACATGCTTCCTCCGACACGTGAAGCCAGACTTCACCTCTTTTCCAACTGCTGCAGCACTGCTGTGGAGCTAGCGCGCTTGCGGCTCCGATACCTCAGCTCGCAGATGAGCTGACATCACCATAAGGACATCACCTTAAGAATGATGTAGCGAAATACACAATGCTTTAATTTATTTAATATTTAAGCTACTTACCAGAGCTCTCTTCAGTGGAGACCACAAAAGACACTTGAGATGACTTCACAAGTTCATCAAAGATGTCTGAATCAACATCAATGCCAGACGAATCCTTCAAATCCACATGGGTTTCCTTTGGTAACCCAAATTTGGTTAAAACTGAAAAACACAGTTATACAAGTTATACACAAATAATGAGAAAATAAAACTAAAAACACAATAAGAAAATACGCGCAATTGTGACACTTGGCATCAACTCAAAAGACTGTCTTATGACTGACTTTCTGTAATGAACTCTGAGTAATCGTAGACATCTTCTTTCTTTGACACCCTAACCCATTTGCGAACTTCCTTATACTCCACAGGAACCAGCATCTTCACACTGAAAACAAAGTACATATAGCTGTATTTCAGTCTACAACTGCTCTCAACCCCCCCTCACACACACAACCACCCCCCCCCCCCCACCTCACACAGAGACCCCGCGCTCTCTCGTCCGTCCGCCGCCCCCACGCTTCTTATACCCTAAACACGACAGTGCATTTTTAAGTCTGTAAACACACAAAATACTTCATATAAAACATGTCCAGTTCAGTTGGTTGTAGAAACCCTCAGTACATGATCTAGGCTACATAACACAGTACACTACGACGGAAACCTAGCATTTGGGATTTATCCAAACCGCTAACGTCAGTTTCAGGTGGACTTGATGATAAATCTATGTATTTTAGTGTACACAGCACTGGTGTAACTCTGTAGGATGTGTGTGTTGTTGGGTGTGCGTCGCTCCAACTGAACTATTCTCATACCCACAGTGACTGTCTCTCGACAACAGGCGGGAGAGATAGCAAACTAGCTAGTTAGCTAGTTTTAAAGTGGCTCTCTGGCGAGCAGGAACAATTCGCTTAATACTTAACACAAACAGAACTACTGCACACCAACCGCTGTTTGTAGTCATTTAAGAGTGTTTCTACTGCAAAACCTGCATTTAAGACTCTTACCTTTGATATATAGAGAGAATTTTCTTCCTCCCAAGTCTTATTTCAGAGAGAACTCTCCTCCTCGCAAAACGGCGCCGATGCAGTTTGAAGAAAATGAAAACGAGGCTTGGGGGCGTGGCTCCGTTCTACACTGTAGATAGTTAATTGGTCTTAACACCTAAATTTTTCACCAACTCTGAATTAAACTAACAACGGACAGTGTAATATTGTGTATGCCCAGAGTTAAAACAACACCAACACTAGTCATTTAACACCAACACCAATTTTTTAACACTCCTGCTTTTGCTGTGTACTCTGACCTAACATGAAGCCAAAAATTTACCAAGGACTTTTGTGAAAAAAATTAATTTTAAAGCACTGTCACAATAGAGATAAATAAGGCGGTCCTGCTCAGACGCACCCAGACTTGCGATGGCTCCTTGGCATATGTCGACAAAGGGATTTTCTATCCGGCTGAAATGAACGTCTAGAGCTGGAAAGTAATCGCGTAGCTAGTCTTTGAATCGGTCTTGAAACCGCATTTGGCAGAGAGGCATTTTCTTTTGTCAGAAAATCTGACAGATCGTCAAATGACTCGCAGTTTGACTGTTCCACATACTTGGTCCAGATGTCTAGCTTCTTTATTGTAGCTTCCATTTTGTTTTGGACATGAAACACTGTCACTAATTTGCCCTGAAGGCTAAGGTTGAGTCCATTCAAGTGGGTAAAAATTGCGTTGTCCCATCATTGCCCTTGCTCCATCAGTGCTAACACATTTGGACCACTCGATTCCGTTCGACACAATATATGCATTCAAAATATCAAAAATAGCTTCAGCAGTTGTCTTGGTGGGTAGAGGCTTACAAAATAGTCTTCAAATATTTCATGGTTATGCTCATACCTCACAAAAGCAAGAAGGTTGGAAAGATTTGCAATGTCAGTAGATTCATCCAGTTGTATTGCATAAAAGCAACTCTCTCGCACTCTCTTTATAAGCTGCTGGGTTACATCATGTGCCATTTCATTTATTCACCCTTCAACTGTGTTATCAGAAAGTGATATGAGATTCAGTTGCTTGCAGTGTTTTTTTCCCAACATCACGCTAACCATCTCTTTCGCAGCAGGTAAAATCAAACTCTCCCCAATCGTATGTGGCTTTCCAGCCTTTGCTATTAGCTGCGCAACACGGTAGGAAGCCTCAACAGCTTTAGCATTATCGGTTCCAGAGCAAGCCAATTCAAGGGTCTTTTTCCTGCTTTGATATTCTTTAAGTTTGTTCTCAAAAAATTCCACAGGTTTAGATGGATACTCGCTGTGTTTAGTCTCAAAATGCCAACGTAACTTGGTTGGCTTCAACGCTTCATTTGCCAAGACCTCCGAACACACAACGCAGAGTGGTAGCAGCTCGTTTTCTGTTCCTGTGCACGTGAAGCTTGGTGCCAGGTACTCACTGCAGTAGTTTCTTCTTTTCGATTTATGCTTGCTTTTCTCGGTTCTCTCAGTAAGAGATACAGTGGCTACTTCACTTGTAGATGGTCCAACCTCAGGGTCTTTTGTTGTCAAAGACTCTGTTTTTAACCATTTATCCATGATGTGTACACAAGACAACAGCTTCACTCAGACTGAAGTAGCTAACTAACTAGCTAGTTAATCCACTAGCTAGCGCTGCGTGTCATGTGACTGTACTACCCCAAACCTATCAACGAACTCAAACTAAACACGTTTTGTTTTGCAAATAAACAAACTAAATATGCTGAACTATCTATTTATTGGAGAAAAAATACTTAGCAAAAACTCCTGAAAAAAAAAAAAACTTAGCCTACAGCCCCCTTGCAGTACGTCTGTGGCCCACTGAGGGGCCGCGGCCCACAGGTTGAAAACCACTGGACTAGACAAACTGTATGAATGAATTATTTTAGCAGTTGGAGCTGGCAGGATCACATATGCTGGCATCATAAATAGCTGTAAGTAGCCTTTTTTACGCTTTGGTGGAGAACAGAAAAGATCATTTTTTTCTACAGTGCTTCAGATGTACATACTTCTGCAGAGAGAAGTGTCATTGTACAGATGGTGGTGATTTGGAGAGGCTATTTTTAGGGGGTGCGCAATATGTTCATCATGTGCGTTGTGTCACTGGTGGTGGTAAACCACAGAAGTGGACAGCATATTGGATAACACCACAGCCCCACAAACAGAAGATCAGTGTAGCGACTACACAAAGTACAGGTCATTCAGTTCCTCTGCAGCCTGTAGTTTAGGTGTGAATAGACCCTCTATTGTCTTTGTTTGCCTCCTTTATTTTCTCTAATGCAGTTTTATACCCATGACTCATAGGTAACTTAAAGGAGACCCTAGTAAACAAAACTGCATTTAACTAAACCAGTTCAGATACATATGAGTTATCATCTACTGTCTGCTAAACTAAAGTCTCTGCCTTTTTGGCATAATTCCCTTTTACGAAAAGCATGTGATTCTACCAGATGTCAGGATGTGCTTTTTCATTCTGTGTGAGGTGACAGTGAAAGTATGAAGGCTGACTAAGTGGGTGTGTTTGTTCAAGTGTAGGCCGAGTTTAAATCTTCACTGAGTCAGCATTGGAACAAGAACATCCAAAGTAAAGGATATGTTGCTTAAATGTCTGTTATGAGCATTTAATCAAGAGAGATACTACAAACAGCAAATAGTCACCATGCTGGCTTGATGCTAAAATAAAAGGCAAATCCCAGTTACTCGACTAAATTAGCATTACCTTAGCTGGGCAAACACAAAAAGAAAAGCTACTTACCATTAAAATAGAATCCAAGGGTTTCTGCATTTACCTTTGATGTTTAATAATATGCTTGTGTACCACAATTTGGTATATTTGTGTATTTGGTCTTTTAGCCTAAACAAACTTAAAGTGGTGAACATGTATGGTCACCCTGTACTGTTTTATCAGCTCCACTTACTATATAGGTGAACTTTGTAGTTCTAAAATTACAGACTGTAGTCCATCTATATCTCTGATACTTTGTTAGCCCCCTTTTACCCTGCTCTACAGTAGTCAGGACCCCCACAGACCCTCACAGAGCAGGTACAATTTGGGTGGTGGGTCATTCTCAGCGCTCCACTGATGTGGTGGTGGTGTATTAGTGTATTGCACTGGTCTCAGTGGATCAGACACAGCACTGCTGCTGGAGTTTTTAAACACTCTGTGAGGGTCCTGATTGGTGTATGTCTCCTTTAGTAAGGTACTTGGGCCTTGAACCTGTTTTGGAGCACCAGTTTGGCTGCGTAAACAAGCCAGCTACATTGTCAGTCTTTTGATAAAATTATTGTTTATTGTTGTCAGCTGAGATTCTGTATCTCCAAAAGATTAGTCAAACTTCAGGTAGTGGAGAACAGGAGAACCCAGAGCTTTCTGTGGGGGAGTCTGGAGGACATCAGCTGCTGTGGGGGAGTCTGGAGGACATCGGCTCAAAACAGTCTACTGCACTCAGATCTAGCCGAAACAAGGCTGCAAACACTCACGGATGCAGTGGGCGGTGGGAGAGACGAGCACATGCTGCTCCATATTTCAGGCCAAAGCAGTCAATACAGCCCACAGCCCACAGCCCTTGACTCCCTCTGATGAACCTCAGCAGAACATAAAGCCATATTACCATGTTAATTGCCCATCTGCCTTGTGTAATGACTCTCAAGGCAGTGGTTGGGCTGCATCACCTTCGACCACCCTCATTCCATCCTTAAGAGTCTTTCACCTTTGTATTTCAAAGCACAAGTGCACTTTCCCAGCTAATAGTGTGCTGTGTTAGTACTTCACAATTAGTTCTCAGTTGGAGAAGGTGTTCAGTTAGTGGCACTTAGGACAGAGAAACTCACTTTGGTTTAATCAATTCTATTTATTCTTATATGGCTTGGCTTTTATGCCAACACAACATAGCAAGCCCATAGAAGGTCTGGTATTTGCTTGAGTAGCACATGCAGGTGCCTGTTGAAACGCACATGAGGAGTCTTGTTTGTCACATCATGTATAATTCCTCAGGCTGCTGCATGGCTAGCTGCAGTCCTGGTGTAAGAGTAGGAGGATTTCCCCTGTGCACAGTCTGGCAGGGTTTAGTTAGAGGGCAGTTTGGATGAAGCCTTTATGCTTGACTGCTTTAGCATTTACCCTAGCAGAATATGCACATTGTTCACTCTCCAGCGCTGCCAGGGACTCCCTCAATATTTTATAGACTTATGTGTTCTGGAAGCTTACATAATGTGTGGCACTGCAAAGGC
This sequence comes from Pygocentrus nattereri, assembly GCF_015220715.1. NCBI lineage: Eukaryota > Metazoa > Chordata > Actinopteri > Characiformes > Serrasalmidae > Pygocentrus > Pygocentrus nattereri. The sequence goes on from NC_051225.1 coordinate 16,559,397, forward strand.
AAAGCAGGGTGAGTAGGAGCAACCCAAAATGGAGAGATCCTGTGGTGGTGTGCTTTGACTTCTGGGGCTCTGAATGTTTTATAAAGGAAGCAAAGGCTGCAGCATCTTCCAGTGCAAAAGATGATTTTGCCTCAGCCTTACTGATGCACATGTTCAAAGGCAGCCCGTTTCAAAGTCATGTTGTTGTGCTTGTTGGCCCACTCACACTTTAACTCGCCCCAGAGAGTTTTACACACGAAATTAGAGACCTTTTTATGTTTCACTTCAAGCTAGTATAGCTGCAGAACTGGAATTCTTTGTCAGGGAGCAAAAGTAATTAGCAGAAAGTGGGATAACGAATGACTTGAAATTACTTGGATGAGCACAGGGACTGGGATATAGACTTTGATGAAGCACACGCACAAGTTAGAGACAAGTAGATGTTTTGAGGGTACCTGCAGTGGAGGCTGCGCAAATTACACTGTCAAAGGGAAATTTAATGAGGGTCCTTGTACAGTATTTCTTAGCAACGTACTTTACAATGGATTTCTGTTCTGTTCCCTGAAGTAATTCCTATGTAGCCACTGTGAGGTTAATTAAAGCTTGCAATTATTACAGTGCTCATGGATAAAATTGGAGCTTATGTGCTGTGCACGAGGAAGCAGAAACACAATAACCAAAATCCATATCGTTTTCTTTTCTCTTACCATATAATTCTACCTGCATGCTTTGTTAGCCCCCTTTTACCCCCACAGAGCAGGTAATATTTCATTCTCAGCACTGAAGTGACACTGGTGTGATGGTGGTATATTAGTGTGTGTTGTGCTGGTCTGAGTGGATCAGGTACAGCAGTACTGTTGGTGTTTTCAAATAGCTCAGGGTCACCTGCTGGACTGAGAATAGTCCACCAACCAAAAATATCCAGCCAACAGCATCCTGTGGGCAGCGTCCTGTGACCACTGATGGACTAGAGGATGACCAACACAAACTGTGTAGCAGCAGATGAGCTATTTTCTCTGACTTTACATCTACAAGGTGGGCTAACAAGGTAGGAGTGTGGACAGTGAGTGGACACAGTGTTTAAAACTCCAGCAGCACTGAAGTCTGATCCACTCATACCAGCACAACACACAATAACATACCACCATCACATCAGCGTCACTGCAGTGCTGAGAATGATCCACCACCTAAATGGTACCTGCACTGTGAGGGTCCATGGGGGTCCTGACCACTGAAGAACAGGGTAAAATGGGGTAAACAGTTGCCTTATCATTTCAAGTTGAGCTGACTTTCAATCCAGGCAAGTTGTTTGCACCGTATGATTAATAATTCAGGTGTACTATTTTTGTGAGAAGAACAACTCATGAGTAATGAGGGAGTTTGGGGCTGAGTCACGCAGAATTCCTAGCCAGCTAGTTGATTTCTGTTTAATAGCTGTTATTTTTCCCTGAGATGTTGTTTTCAAACAACACATTCATATCTATAAACATAGCTTTGAATGCATTTTATAGGCAAGATATTCTAACCATGAGTGCTAATCAGTAGTTTTTTTAGAGCAAGAACATTTTTTGAAGGTTTTTTTAGTATATATCAGCTTATGATGATTATAATAGTCAATGATGTGAAAATGAATGAATTAAACAATGTGGTAGTTACTTCTTTTTTAACTTAAAAGCTCAGGTTTCTGCAACAGTATAGTTTGTGTCATGTATACCTGTACTGTGTGTCAGCCTCATCAAGATTACTACCAGTACCAAAACACTTGCGTCGAAGCGTTCACTTCCATTTTTTTTTTTAACTTCATCAAATTGTCCATCAATACAGTGATGCAATATATGGTTAGAAAGCTTGAAATCTCAGTGATCAATTCCTGTAAACCATTTGTGCAGATTTTGGGAGGCTGGGAGGAGTGAGGACACCAGAAGCAGGGTGTGGAGCAGACTTTTTCTTTTATTCTTAAAACACACACACACACACACACACACACACACACACACACACACACACACACACACCAAAAAAAAAAAAACAGATTTCCTGCCAGCGTACAAAATTAAAGAGCATATACGTAGAGACTTTTCAGGATTATTTATTTATTTATTTATTTTCTTGCTTGAGTCTCCACTGGTCTCCCTCTCTGGGCTCTACCACCTACTGAGAAAAGACATAAGCAGTAAGCAGGCAGGCAGAAACAAGGTACAGGTGAATCATTAGCTACTCAGCCTGCTGATTGCGCATGACTGGCTCTCTGTCCTGCATGTGATGCTTGACCACACCTCTCCTGCACACCATTTTATGATTTGATATTCACAGCAGTCGTGGGATCTCATTTGCAACATAAGCAGTAAATGAGCAAACGCTAGCAAATCTGTGGTTCCTTATTCTCAAAGCCTCAAAAACGTGAGGTGTGTTTCCTTTCAGGTGAGACCAAGACCATGACTGTAGGCCAAAGTACGTGGAAACAGGGCTCCTTTTACTTGGGTGTGCCATTTCAGGCAAAAATGGGATGACAGTTAACAGGTTAAAGTGTTGAGTGTATTTGTATAGATACACTCAACTCAAGGATTTAAACTCAACTCACTCAACTCAAGGATTTAAAGCAGGGGTGCACCCCTGGTTTGAAGCCTTCTAAATAGAGTAGAAACTGTAACTACACAAAAATGGGACAAAAGCACTCTTAAAACTCTTGATTTTGGACAAAGTTAGATAAGGAGGTACACTATATTTCCAAACGTATTCGCTTGTCCGCCTTCAAACGCATATGAACTTGAGTGACATCCCATTCTTAATCCATAGGGTTTAATATGACATTGGCCCACCCTTTGCATCTGTAACAGCATCAATTCTTCTGGGAAGGCTTTCCACAGGGGTTAGGAGTGTTTATGGGAATTTTTGACCGTTCTTCCAGAAGCGCATTTGTGAGGTCAGACATTGATGTTGGACGAGAAGGTCTGGCTCACAGTCTCCGCTCTAATTCATCCCAAAGGTGCTCTGTTGAGTTGAGGTCAGGACTATGCATACCACTCAAGTTCTTCCACACCAAACTCGCTCATCCATGTCATTATGGACCTTGCTTTGTGCACTGGTGCGCAGTCATGTTGGAACAGGAAGGGTCCGTCCCCAAACTATTCTCACAAAGTTGAGAGCATGAAATTGTCCAAAATCTCTTGGTGCTGAAGCATTAAGAGAACTAAGGGGCCGAGCCCAACTCCTGAAAAACAACCCTACACCATAATCCCCCCTCCACCAAACTTTACACTTGGCACAATGCAGTAATACAAGTACCATTCTCCTGGCAACCGCCAAACCCAGACTCGTTCATCGGATTTCCAGACGGAGAAGAGTGATTGGTCACTCCAAAGTACACGTCTCCACTGCTCTAGAGTCCAGTGGCAGCGCTTTACACCACTGCATTCCACACTTTGCATTGCGCTCGGTGATGTAAGGCTTGGATGCAGCTGTTCGACTATTGAAACCCATTCCACTCTGGAATTCACTGAGATCCTGAGAGCGATGCATTCTTTGATTAATGTTTGTAGAAACAGTCTGTAGGCCTAAGTGCTTGGTTTTATACACCCGTGGCCATGGAAGTAATTGGAACACCTGATTTCAATGATTTGGAAGGGTGAGTGAATACTTTGGAAATATAGTGTATCTGCACACTTTTGGACATACCAGGTATCTAGAACAGAGATGACAGCTTCATCTGTATCTGAGGTTTTACCTTTAGTAAAGAAATAGCATATCCATTGTATTTAGCTGTTGATCGTATGCTAGATGAACGAGTACAGAGTGAAAACAGAGCTGAAGTATGGACGGGCTTGAAAGAAAAACAGATGCATTTGTCAAAGCAGTAATATAATCCAAGCTGCCAGTGTTGTAGGAAAATAATCACTTTACATCATTTCCCCCATAATGGTGCTGCTCAGCACACCCCTTACTCCCTCCTAAAGTCTTTTCTTTGCTTGATGCCTATTAGCAAGATTGACTGAGACATTCCCATGGTCCACTCAGAGGTCACTTTTAGTCTCCTTTCATACAAATCCTCGTCTGTTTATTGCATTGGCTGAAAATAATGAGGCTTTTAAGGAAACATTCAGCTGGTTTAAAATTGGTGCTGTTTTATAGGTGCAATAAGTCAAGATAAGACAAAATAATCCTTTATTAGTCCCACAGTTGGGAATTTCTCAGTAGCAAAGGGTGAGCAGGGCACTCAAGGAAAAGTAACAAGAAGAAAATTAACCAGCAAATAGTTAACCTAAAGTACTTAACAAGATTTTTACAGTTTGTTAATTGTTACTGTGTAGACAATATATATAATACTAAACATAAAAAATAAGATTAAAATATATAAACTATATATAAATATAAATATATATATCCTTCACAAAGAATGACAATAAAAATAATTCTGAATAAAAAGCTAAGATATTTACACTGTAAGGTTATTTTGCCCGAATTTCACATGGAGTTTTGCAGTGAGATACAGGTTTATATCATACATGGGATGGTGAGGAGTTACAATATAAACCTCTATTATAAATAGAGAGCTAAAGAATATTTACACTATAGAGTATTATAAGAAAGCTTGGAAGCCCAGATGGCATTTTAAGATGCTATGTTTTGTACATAAATTTAAGCTTATGTAATTGTGTGTGTGTGTGTGTGTGTGTGTGTGTGTGTGTGTGTGTGTGTGTGTGTTGCAGCGAGCTCTCCTGGAGCAGAAGCAGAAGAAGAAACGGCAGGAGCCACTGATGGTGCAGTCAAATCTGGAGGGGCGCTCACGGACCAGGAGGACCAGGCAGTCTGAGGAGCAGGCTCCGCTTGTAGAGTCCTACCTAAGCAGCAACAGCAGCACCATCTATCATGGTATGAACATCTTCCTGACCTACACTTAGCTGCCAGTGCCCCATTACTGGAGCGGTGCCCATGTCCTGGTTTGGTGATCTCCTATCCTGGAGAGCTCCAACACGCCTGCTGATTGATCAATTAAACATCTGCAGGCCCTGACCTGGGACCTTTAGGAGTAGTCTATCCTTACTACACCACAGCTCCTGTCAGCCAATGTATGCTACCATTCAAAAGGCTGGAATCAAGGATTCCCGATAGGACACATCAGCATTCCGTCACAACAATAAAAGAGCTTAAGGTTTACAGTACTGGTAGTACTGCACTGGTATAATCTTGAGAATTATTTTATTTTATTGGAATTATTATTCCAACTTTGGTAGGATACCTTGATCTACATTAAGTGGTTTATCCAAATTATTAGTGTTAAGGATATGCTACATTTATTGTTACATTTAATGTGTTGCTATATGATTATTTAAAACTGGACACTTGGCAAACCGGTTCAGAGATATGTAGCATACCTTTGATGTAAAAGCTTTTTTTTTGGTTGAGCAAAGGAAATAAATCTGCTACTAAACTAGCTAGCTATCACTATCAAACATCACACTATCAAAATCTCGAAAGGCGATGTTAATATTGATGCATTTGGTACAGCAGAGTTGATCACTGTAATGACCACTTACTGGACCCCCTAAGAAGACAGTACATCCTCTACAACACAGAGAGATCAGATCAGCCCCACTTTAAAAGAGCTGCACTGGCTGTCTGGATCGTTCAGGATAGAGTTGAAAGCTCTGCTAATAGTTTTTAAAGCTCTAAATGACCGTAACACCAGTTACATCACAGAATGTCTGTTTATGATCTTGGATCTGCAGATACTGACCTACAAACGCCTTCAGTAAAACACAGAAAACAGAGAGACTTCAGTTATTCTGCTTTTAAACTGTGCAATTCCATCTTTTATTATGTATTAAATGTATCTCTCTAACTTAACTAACATAACTATAATGTTACGTTAGCACCAAGCCAACGATCTACAGTAATACTACTGTACTACGGTTCCGGTGCACCGTATAATGGCCGCGCTGGTGAGAGCTCCGGGTAAACTACAGTTTTTTGTGTTTTATTGTGCTGTTTCTTTGTGTTTTTGCACAAACTGATTTTGGGATCATTCAGTATGATCCACAAACTCTTTTGAATATCCAATCATCGCTCACGACGGACTGTAATGCAAACTCACACTCTGACGCGTGTGGCTGCCCCGTCGCGACTTCTCTTTCTTTACCAACAAACACGCTCCGGTGGAGCAGGAGGAAGCACAAGAGGGACAGATGCGCTGGGATACTGTGCAGGACAAGGAGAAGGAGCTTCAATATTCTGCTCGCAAATGTTCAGTTGCTGGAGAACAAAGTACAACCCCAATTCCAATGAAGTTGGGACGTTGTGTAAAACATAAATAAAAACAGAATACGATGATTTGCAAATCCTTTTCAATCTGTATTCAATTTAATACACTACAAAGACAAGATATTTATGGTTCAAACAGATAAACTTTATTGTTTTTTGCAAATATTAATTTTGAATTTGATGTAGACGAGCTTAACGTGCGGGTCAGGTTTCAGCGCAACATCGAGAACTGCTGCATTTTAGCGCTCACAGAGACGTGGCTCTCCGCAGCAACACCAAACAACAGCATCACACCGGCCGGCTTCACCACCTACCGCCAGAACAGGACTCTGGACTCTGGTAAGGGCAGAGGTGGCGGGGTATTTGTTATGGTGAACTCTCGATGGGGAACAGATGCTCTCCAGACATTGAACTCATAACAGTCAAAATTCTACCCTTTTTTTGCCCAGGGCCTTCAGCTCAGGCAGATAAGTCATGTGCTTTGGAGGTTTTGTACACGACTATTAATGGACTTGAGAACGTTCACCCTGACTGACCCAAACTTGAAGAAGGTTCTGCCCAGATAGTACCAGCACGTTACACTACCTTGTAACCACTGTTACAAGGAGGTGGAAAACTGCTATGCTAGGAAAGAAACGGTGGGAATGGCAAACAAAGGAGGCACATGCATACGCTCAAACAAAGGAACTTCTTCAAAAAGGGAAAACCTAAAAAAGAACCACCCTTAAGCTCGAGAGGGCATTAATGTGCGCCTAGCAGCTCTCCTGGCACAACGCCTAGGCCCCCTAGTGGCGGCTGGCATTGTGGCCTGACACCTTGCAAGTTTAAAGTTTAAAGTTTATTTGTTTTCATTTGCACAGCATGTCAGGACATTTATGCATTGCAATGCTTGTGGTGAGGCTCAGATAATCACTTTTTAGAAAGTAAATAAGTAAGTAAAAAAAAAAAAAAAAAAAAAAAATATATATATATATATATATATATATATATATAAAATATACACAAAATATAGACACAATATACACAAGAAATAGAGACAATATACATTTAAAATGACTTGAGTGACTGTTATTGTTATTTAAAGTGGCTTAGTGTTAAGGTGTTGTTGTCCATAGCAGAGATTATATAAACCCCTCCCCCACCCTGCCTTCAAGCTGATCACACCTCTATTTTTCTCCTGCCTGCATACAAACAAAGACTTAAACAGTCTATCAATGGAGTGAGGAGTGAGGAGGAGAACATTTTCATACTTCAAGACTGCTTTGAATCCACAGACTGGATGACGTTCCGTGATGCGGCTGGCACAGACATCAATGAATACACTGACTCCATTACAAGCTACATCAGTAAATGCGCTGAAGACATTATACCGAAAACCAATGTCAGATAATTTCCCAACCAGAAACCCTGGATCAGTGCTGAGGTTCTAGCCAAACTAAGAGTCCTTCAAAGCACCATCAAGCTGGCCAAAAGGAGCTACAGGGACAGAGTGGAATCTTGGCTCTGATCTCAGATGTATGTGGAGTGGTCTGCGCACCATCACTGACTACAAAGAAGTCTGTGATAGGGGGTCTTCCTCCTCACTTGCAGGTGAACTCAATGCTCATTTTGCTCGTTTTGAGGCAACTAACACCTCACCTGCTGTGAAACTCCCAGTGGATGAGGAGAGCTGTGCTCTAGCCATCCCCCTGTCTGAGGTGGTGAGATACTTCAGGGCAGTTATCCCACGCAAAGCACCCTGTCTAAGTACGGTACTTAAAGCATGTGCCAACCAGCTGGCTGAGGTTTTCACTGACATCTTTAACCTCTCCTTAAGACTATCAGTGATTCCCAAGTGCTTTAAGGAAACCACAATTGTTCCAGTCCACAGGAAATTGTCTGTAACCTGCCTGAATGACTACCGCCCTGTTGCACTGACATCTACAGTTATGAAGTACTTTGAGCGGCTGGTTAAAGCTCACATCTGCTCAACACTTCCAGCCACCATAGACCCTCACCAATTTGCATACCACTACAACAGATCCACAGACTATGCCATTGCACTAACAATACACACTGCTCTCACACACCTGGACAGAAAGAACACATGTGCATGAATGCTGTTCATAGATTACAGCGCAGCATTTAACACAATCATCCCTGCCAAACTCATTCCTAAGGTCATAGACTTGGGTTTAAACTCTCATCTGTGCAACTGGATACTGGACTTCCTGATGAGCAGACATCAGGTGGTGAAAGTTGGGAACAGCTTCTCTTCTACACTGACTCTGAGCACAGGGCCCCTCCAGGGATGTGTGCTCAGCCCCCTCCTGTACTCCTTGTATACACATGACTATGTAGCCAAACACACGTCTAACATCATCTTCAAGTTTGCTGAAGACACCACCGTCCTTGGCCTCATCACTGATGGAGAAGAAACAGCCTACAGAGACGAGGTCAGTGGTCTGTCAGAGTGGTGCCATGACAACAATTTCAGTCTCAACATCAGCAAAATCAGAGATGATTGTGGAATACAGGAAGCTGCAGAGGGGTGGTCACTCTCCCTTATCCATCAATGGAGCCAAAGTGGAAAGAGTCAGCAGTGTGAAGTTTCTCAGCATACAACTCACTGATGACCTCACCTGGTCCCATCACACCAACGCTATTGTGAGATCTGCCCGTCAGTGTCTCTTCTTCCTGCGTAGGCTTAGGAAGTTTGGTCTGCATCCTCAGATGCACTGCCTGTGATCACAAGGCCCTTTAGAGGAGTGGTGAGGACAGCAGAAGCCATCATAGGCAACAAACTACCAGCATAACAGGACGTCTACCAGTCCCGCTGCCTCAGGAAGATCAAAAAGATCCGGTCAGACAGCAGCCACCCAGCACATGGCCTGTTCACCATCCTGCCATCAGGCAGGAGATTCCACAGCATCCAGGCTAGAACAACCTGGTAAATGAACAATTTCTACCCACAGGCTGCCAGGCTTCTGAATAAGCTGTGAAGCCGTGGGTCCGTCCCCAACTACTATTTTCAGTCAGTCACTTGTCAACATTATTATTGTATCATATCATCTCTCATATCATGGACAACAACACCTTAACACTAATATTGTCTCTATGTCTTGTGTCTATATTTTGTGTATATTTCACTATACTTTGTGTATAATTAATATATATATATATATATATATATATATATATATATATATATATATATATATATAAAAATGTATATATTAAACATACTTATTTACTTTCTGAAAAGTGATTATCTGAGCCTCACCACAAGCATTTCAATACATAAATGTCCTCACATGTTGTGCAAATGACAAATAAACTTGAAACTTTAAACTTGCAAGGTGTCAGGCCACAACGCTAGCCGCCACTAGGGGGCCTAGGTGTCGTGCCAGGAGAGCTGCTAGGCGCACCCTTATGCCCTCTCGAGCTTGAGGGTGGTTCTTTTTTAGGTTTTCCCTTTTTAAAGAAGTTCTTTTGTTTGAGCACACTAATCGTATGTGCCTCCTTTGTTTGCCATTCCCACTGTTTTTTTTCCCACCACCTAGCACAGCAGTTTTCCACCTCCTTTCCTAAAGTGTCCCAGTGGTAGAACTCCACTCCCTCATGCAGTAGGTTGCTGGTTCAAGCCTCATGTCTGTTTTCGTCTCAGAGTCTCTCTTTAACACCTCATACTTCTAAGTATTCTACGCACTAACACAACAATGCGTTCCCTCGCACGTAGGACCAGGTGCCCAATGCCACTGCCTGCATTAGAGCTTTGTTTTAGCGTCACTAACGTTAAATGCTGTTTTCCCAGCTTTGCTGGCCTGAGCTGAGTTTATTCAGCTATTGTTCTCTAAAGTGTCTGTAAATGTAGCTTTTACTGTGCGAGGAAACTCGACCTCAGTCTCAGTTGGAGTCACTAACAGCAGAATCATGTTTAATTTTGAGAAGCGAAATATATTTATTTATATTTCTATCCAAGATCAACATAAAATTCAGTGAGCTGTTCATGTCAAGCAAAGCACAGCTTTTGCAATCGAATCGTAATGCAGAACATTTGCAAGGGAACACAATGTCATTAACTTTGTATTTTTGTCATGCACTATGGTGGGGAATAAAAAACATTTTGTCCTCAGAATATGAAATTTACCATTAAATGTGCCTCTTACTTTTGTCTCCAAACTAGAAATATTGAATAAAGCATCTAAATATACTTTCTAGCGTTTGTAATAATAAACCTACATTGTATAAAATATTAATGCATGTGATAAAACAAACTATGACATGGAGTCCCAACATTTTAATGGTAGTTTAAGACAGACTGTAAAACTCTCCTTATATCAGTAGGAAGGGATGTCTTGTACCAAGGGCACAGAGACATTATTCCAAATGGTCTTTGTGTTGACACAGCAGTATCGATTCTAGCTCCCAGAGTGGTGGCTTGGGAAGGCTGGTGATTGAAAATGGAAATGCAGCATGAACATTTCAACAAACAAAGCTCTGATGCTCCACACAGCAGGGGACCGTCGCTGGTGTTATCCTATTGATTTCCAGCCTGGCCCACACACAGTTATACAAGCTGTCTTCACAGTGCCATTTCATTCTTGACCTGTCTAAATTAAGCCAAGCCAATGGCAGGATTTCAGAGCTTTAGCGGGAACACTGCTTTGTTCTCTGTCAGTGATCTGGCTGGATATCGACCCAGCAATAAACAAAAATAAAAGTGCCTGTACAAAGCATGATGACCCAATAGTGGAATTAGTGTTTTGATCTCATTTCCTCGGCTCTAGATCTGAGTACATCTATTGTTTGGGAAAATATTTTCTCCTCAATCAAATTTCTGACTACCTTATATTTCCACTTTCATGTAGCTTCACTTCCGTGTTAACTGGAATTGATATTTCTAGTTATGGACAGTGTTGGGGTGATTACTTAAAATAATCCATAACAAATTACTAATTACCTCTCTCAAATTGTAATGGAGTTACTTTACTGTCTGCTTTCTGGATCTGGAAACTACAAAACCTGAAAGATCTTTTCCGCAATTTATTTAGAAAGAAATTATAGTAAACTGCCAATTACAGTAGACATGACTTTAAAAGGCCTGTCACTTAAATGATCATTTGTAAAAGAGTGATATATTCACCCATTTCAAGCCTGGTAGGCCTGCCAGAAAAAAACGGCATGCATCACAAAACATTAAACTAGTATTTTTTATAATGACGATCAAGAATTGAGGATTTTGTTGCATTTTTTTTGCCCTTTATGATTGAATATGACACAAACCATACAAACTACTCAGTTGCACAATAATGACTGTCACATGCATAAACCAATCAGGCATAACATTATGTGGATTATGTGTCCACTCATTGTCCACTCTATTAGACACTTCCTACCTTGTTGGTCCACCCTGTAGATGTAAAGTCAGAGATGATAGCTCATCTGCTGCTGCTGCTCAGTTTGTGTTGGTCATCCTCTCCTCCTTCATCAGTGGTCACAGGACACTGATGGCTGGATATTTTTGGTTGGTGGACTATTCTCAGCCCAGCAGTGATACTGAGGTGTTTAAAAACTCCAACAGCACAGTATTACTCCAGTGCTGAGAATGATCCACCACCCAAATAGTACCTGCTCTGTGAGGGTCCATGGGGGGCCTGACCACTGAAGAACAGGGTAAAGGGGGTAAATTATCAGAGAAACAGATGGACTACAGTCTGTAACTGTAGAACTACAAAGTGCACCTATATAGTAAGTGGAGCTGATAAAATGGACAGTGAGCATAGAAACAAGGATGTGCTCAGAATGTTATGCCTGGTCAGTGTATATTACACACTTAATACTGGTGGGACATCTTTGGCATTATTATTATAAAAATTTTTTATGTCCACCTTCTCTTCTGACAAGAAAACAAGGATTTATACTGTTATGCATTACATTACCTTGTGTTACATTATATGACCCCTAATGCTGACCATGGAGTCTCAACATTTGATGATGTGGTATGTGTTTGAGACACTCTAACTATTCAGGTCAAGCCAGCTATTGCTTGTCCATCTTAGTTATCCTGACAGGTCTTTGTCTTTGAGCTATATATCCTGAAGCAATGTTGCAGCGTGTAGTAAATGACCAACGCTATGAACCCCTACATTATCTTCAGTATTTGAAGTTTTGTAGAGCAGGATCTGACAGGCTGAACCCTAGAGCGAGGCATTGATGTAGGTCTATTCATTTACACAGTACGTATCATTTCCATCTGCTGAATTATGCAAGCTGTTTACATTTAAACATATTTTATTTTTCAGAACATGAGTATATGTAGAACTTTCTTTCACTCTTGTACATTGTTCCAAAATTCAAGCCTTTATCTCTCTCTGTTTTTTGCTCCTTGACTAATCCATTGATCCCTTTGTGCTTTGACTGACAGTTTGAAGTTGGTTACACAACTTAGGCATTGAGAGTGTGTGTGGGCTCCTACTAGAGCAGATGTGCCAAAGTTCAGTTGAACTGTGTTGAGTTTTGTTGGAAAACAAAAACTGAGAATTTTGTCTCAGATCTGGTCTTGAAGCAGCACAACAGACCCCAGCTTTATGTAAGAGACATAAAGCTACAGTGAGTTTCCTATTAGACCTTCTTTCAAGAACAAATGCCTGAGAATTCTTTACTGCTTAATACTGTATCCAAGTGTGACTTTTAGCACACAAAGGATTGGGGGTGGGTGATATGGCAAAGATATGTTTTATCCTGATACTTCAAGACATCACTATATTTAATATTGGTGTAATGATACACAGCAGTCACGGTTCGGTTCACACCGTGGTCTGGACATCACGGTTTAGTTTGGTACAGCAGATAAAAGCAACAAATCCAAGTCTAGATTTCTTTTATTTATTTTAAATAAACTTTAGTGCAAGTTACAGTTTCTTTTGCCTAGTGTTTTACAGTCTTCGCTAAGGTAGTTGCTGCTGCCTATAGTGTGTCCTTGGCACTCTATGGGGAAAGTCACTAACGTTAAGTAATTTGTCTGGTGATAGTCAGTAGTGATTTTGTAATTGTGAGCAGAGAAAACACAAGAAAACTTCTGTCTTTTCACTGAATCTCTTGACAGCCTCACAGCTGATCGTGAGTCAGGAGTCACGCCACTGCTGCAGTTATGAACTCTTGATAGGCTTATTCATTTAAATCTAATGTGACCTCCAGAGAAAGGGTGTGGTTCTGGATTATGTTCACCAGTGTTCGCATATAGTGTGTGTGTGTATGACTGCATGCACTGACTGCATGCACCGAATCATAACAGTTGTACCCTGACTGTTCGGGACAAATACACGTACCGATACACCCCAAATATTTTGTTTAATATTCATGTTGGAACAGACAAAAAGGACCTGTAGTGCCTGTACATAGAAAAAATACCACTACTACTACTACTACTACTGCTACTAATACTACCATTACTACTACCAATTTTCACAAACTGCACTGCCTAATTATATTTGTTAATCTGTGTTCTTTAAGTACCAAAGATATTCACAATATGCACAGAAAGGCATTATTGTCATTAATTATATGACAATAGCGTTAACATTATGTCATATTGCCCACCCCTACAGTGGAGTGTGAATTTTGACCTTGCCTCTGCTAAGTGTGGAACCATTCAATCCTATGAGCAGAAAATTTAGATGTTTTATAACTCCTGAAACTGCAAGCTTATTAACATTAACCTGAACTGTAAAGCTCATTATTCAGTAACTGCTGTCAGTGACTCTAATCATTTGAATATTCGAATACTCTTTCATTACATTGGTAATTAGTTCTCTGTTAAGTATTTAGAAGCTCAGGAAGCTCAATTTCATTTATTTGGAGCATTTCATCAGCAAAGGCCTTTAAATAGAAAAGATATCACTAGTATATGGGAAATGCTAAAATAAATGAATAGTTATAGCTGGTTTTATTGTAGCTGGCATCCATGTAACCTCATGTCAGAGCACAGAAATCTCCCCTACTTTCTACATGACCCATTGACACTAAAAGAGCCAAGATACACTATATTGCCAAAATTTCACTCACCCATGCAAATCAGTGAATTCAGGTGTTCCCATCACTTCCATGGCCACAGGTTTATAAACCCAAGCACCTAGCCCTGCAGACTGGTTCTACAAACTTTAGTGAAAGAATGAGTCGCAGGATGCGGATGCTGAGGCGCGTAATCCGCAGAGGTTGGCAACTTTCTGCAGAGTCAATTGCTACAGACCTCCAAACTTCATGTGGCCTTAAGATCAGCTCAAGAACAGCGTATAGAGCTTCATGGAATGGGTTTCCATGGCCGAGCAGCTACATCCAAGCCTTACATCACCAAGCGCAATGCAAAGTGTGGAATGCAGTGGTGTAAAGCGCCGCCACTGGACTTTAGAGCAGTGGAGATGTGTTCTCTGGAGTGACCAATCACGCTTCTCCGTCTGGAAATCCAATAGATGAGTCTGGGTTTGGCGGTTGCCAGGAGAACGGTACTTGTCTGACTGCATTGTGCCAAGTGTAAAGTTTAGTGGAGGGAGGATTATGGTGTGGGGTTGTTTTACAGGAGTTAGGCTCAGTCCTTAGTTCCAGTAAAAGGAACTCTTAATGCTTCAGCACCAAGAGATTTTGGACAATTTCATGCTCCCACCTTTGTGGGAACAGTTTGTGGCTGGCCCCTTCCTATCATGCAGTGTTTTTTCCCATCATATGTCTTTATGCATTACTGACTCACACACAGATGTTTAAGTCTCAAGTGCATAATGAACATTGTACTGATGAAGATATGACAATAGCAGATAACTCACTCACATATTCGAAATGCACATCCTTCACTAAGTTTTGACCGAGTTCTCTTTATAAACACTTCATGTGCTCACAGTTGGATAATCATCAGCTAGGGGAAGGAGAGCATAATTGACATGTTATAACAAGTTCTTCCATTCAGGCCCTTACAGTTGAATGGGTTTTAAAGAAACACTCAACTGCCGATTGGCTACCATTACATGTGTTGTGTGTCAACATGTTTTCTGCTCTTTTCTGTAGGTCAGGGAAGATTTAACATGACATCTTTGTGGTAATCGCCTGTATGCCACCTGTATGCCTCAGATATGCCAGATTATAATAAACGCTGGAGGATTCCTTTTAATAGTTTAACGTAATTAAGAGTGTGTTTGATAATTATTAAATACACTGACGGGCCACTTTATTGTGTACCTTTTGTGTCTGCACTCCTTGTCCATTTTTATCAGCTATACTTACTATATGGGTGTACTTTGATAGGCAGCAGTGTCGACTCACTGTCCACTCAATTAGACACTTCTACCTTGTCAATCCAGCTTGTAGATGTAAAGTCAGAGATGATAGCTCATCTGCTACTGCACAGTTTGTGTTGGTCATCCTCTAGGCCTTCATCAGTGGTCATACTAGCTGGATGTTTTTGGTTAGTGGACTATTCTCAGAGGTGTTTAAAAACTCCAGCAGCACTGCTGTGTTTGATCCACTCGTACCAGCGCAACACATACTAACACGCCACCACCACGTCAGTGTTACTACAGTGCTGAGAATGACCCACCACCCAAATAATACCTGCTCTGTGGTGGTCCTGATCACTGAAGAGCTGATAAATTGGACGGTGAGTGTAGATACAAGGAGGTGGTGTTAATGCATTGGTTTATGGTGTATATGGTCAATTAGCCAGTGCTAATGGCTGTGTGGCTGTTTGATGGTCTTCCCCATCCCTCAATTAACCTGTATCTGCCTTATAAGACTTTGTCTTCTAACTCTTCAGTTCATTTTAACACTGACTGCATTCTGCCTTTTCCCTTTCCTCTCTTTTTTTCCATTTCATGCTCTGTCACAACCTCCCCTTTGCATCTTTGCTCCACCGGCTCTTCCTGCACGTCCTCCCGTGCCTCCTCGTGTAGTACAAGAAGCCGAGCAGGAGGAGGTCAAGGCTGTAGCAGAGGTTCAGGCTCCTCGCTCGGCTAAAAAAACCAAGCCTCCCACATCAACCCCGCAGACGGGCAGCGCCAAGAAGGAGAAAAAGGGCAAGCACAAAGGTCAGCTGCTCGACCATGCCTATTCCTCCAGAACCTGGCCACAGACATACCCAGCATGTGCATGACTGCATGTGTGTGTATGTGTGTGTGTGTGTGTGTGTGTGTGTGTGTGTGTGTGTGTGTGTGTGTGGGTGTGTAATGACTATGTTCGTGCATAGTCATAGTGAGGCTTGTGTCCAGTCAGTTCTGTGTCTTGGTCAGTGTATATTGTACCGTAGAGGAATAAGAACCAGAGGGTGCTTTTAGCTGTGTCTGCCATGATTTTATTCTTGGACCCCAAGTCAAATTTTTGTTGATTTTCTAAGTGAAAGAGAACAAACTTCTTATTGCCTCTTATTCTCTGGAGTATATTTTGGTTTGTCTATCTGAATTTACACCAAATCGTAAGGTAAATTATTCAGTAACTGCATGAAATAAATGTACATTTTTATTTTATTTATTTATTTTTTTGTAAAAGTTCCCCTCAAATTAACAGAACAAGTGTTTTATGATGTACACATATTACTATATGCTTACAATTTACAGCTGGAAGCCAAAAATCTCAGATGGTCTATAAAATAATGGTATTATTTTATAAAAGTAATGTTTACAGAGCAGATCACTGAAGGGACGCCATCTGAGTTCAGCTTCTTTTATTACAAGGGTTTAAAATGACATCACCATCTATTTGACTGGAAGGAAGATTTACAGCCTCATGATTAACAGAAAATCAGCAGAGACCATTGAAATCACCAGCTTGTCTGTCTGACTTATCTCAGAATTATGAAGATGTCTGATTAGCACCAAAACAAAGAATTCCATGTCTAAGATGGTACAGAGTGTCATGTTTTATGGGCATATTGTGCTGGCAGTAGGAGAAACATGGGGAGGCACCCTGAGACATAGTAACACTAACAACATGAACACATGACTTAAACAAACAAACCATGACAATAAACAACACACATTCCCTTCGAAAATCAACATACATGTAATTTGACTTCAAACTTTAATATTTGAATTTAATGTATATGGAATATTTACTTAATTTTGCCCCAAATCAGCCTAAACATGTTTGAGCTCCAGAGTTTGTTTCTTTTGTTAAGCACTGGAGTTATGCTAATGTAGGTAATAGTTAAGGCCTACTAATAGGTGTTTTTATCATGTGTCTTTCTCAAGTTATGTTAAATGATGCCAGATAGACTTCTGACACTGTGTGACATACTGTTGGCTATAAACATCAGCAAAAGTATTGCCAAAATTCAGATTTCATACTCTTGTCCTTTTTTATGGATATTTATAGAAACGACTTTGGACACCAAGTATGTTTGACTACGTTTGGGTGAAGGAGAAACTTGTTCAATTAGATTTTTTCTCACCAAATGTCTCTATAAATCTTAAAATTCAATGCTTGTGAAATATACAGTGAAAACAACAGTTCTGACTTCGCTGTCCCAGCACTTTTGCAGGTGACCGAATGTTCTGTAAAGTGAATCTTTTGTGCTAATTTCCTGTTTTAATCATATGAAACAGGCTGTCAAAAGCTCATCGCTGGATGCAGTTCTGTTTAGGTGCATCGCTGCTTTGGCCTTCATGCTTGCTGCTATACAGAAAGCCCCCTCTCAGTGTGACTTCACACCATTATCCACACCGTGTTCGTCTTTCATCTTCCATCACCCAAAGCCCCTCTCTGTGAGACAGGAGCCTGCTGGAGGTTTTCACACCTTTTCTGTGGTCAGTGGCAGTGCTAATGAGTATCCCCTTACAGCAGAAAGACACTGCTGCCCCTGCTGCCATAGTCTGTCTGAGACAAACGCCCCCCGACACACACACACACACACACACACACACACACACACACACACACACACACACACTGCTGCAAACCAGTTTATAGTGTCTGCTTACCAAAACTGCAGAGCTGCTCCTCAGGCTGAAGGCAGACTTCATTAACTTCATTAAACACTCATGAATAAGAGGAATGATCTCTTACTCTCTGGCTTTGATTTATTTTGTTTTTTTATTTGTTGCGCATACTGGGCTCCTGGAGCTCCTGGAGGCTCTTGGTGAATGTGAGATTTCTTTTCGGTAAGAAAGCACTGGAATGACATTATGTGATATGGTTATCAAAAAAACAAACAGATGACAGCTTGTGTCACAGTTGTGAGGCCATGATATAATAACAGTTATCCCCATAACTGATTATGTGAATCTGTTCTTTTGCCACACGTTGATAAGAACAGCTTGTCCGGGAGACGAACACACACTCCAGCGTGAACTGTGTGTCATCAGCGCTGCTGCTCTCCACATGTCCTAATCAATATCTCTGTCTCTCTCTCTCTCTCTCCCTCTCTCTCTGTCACTCTGCCTGTCTGTCAGGCCTGTCTAATATCACCTGCTATTACGATATCAATTTTTGCAATACTCATATTGTAAAAGGCTACAATGCAGATGAAAACTGACCAATCACAATGCTTTTTACTATAAGTGCTGCAAAACAATATCTTGCCACATCAAAACATCTTAAATGTAGTTAGTTTATCAAGTATTTCTCACTTTGTGATTTCTGTAAAAATACTGTGAGATTATTATATATTTATATTATATAATAATTAATTATATATATAATTATATAATATATATATATATATATATATTATATTATATATTATATATTTTTTTACTCATTTCAGTAATTTTATCTAATGAAATGATCTCATTCTGTTGACACCGTTTCAAACATCATGTCTTGAAACAAGCAAATAAATAAAGTGAAGTTGGTCTCACTTGATTTGGATAATAATAATAATAATAATAATAATGATATAGCACCATTCATACATTAAAAACACAGTACAAAGTAAAAACAACAGAGGAAGAAAAGATCATCAAGAATAAAAACAAAATATCAGAAACAAACAATAAATAGCAGAAAATGGATATATTAATAAATAAAATTAAAAAGCACAGGATAAAAGTGTAAATAAACAGAAAGAAAGGCAATACAATATACAAAATACAACTAACAAGAACATAAAAGTATTATTCCAGAAAAAACAAAGGAAACAATAAAAAACTAGTTAAATGCTGAAGTAAAGAAAATAAGTTTTTAACTGTTTTTTAAAAACATTTACAGAAGGGTAATACACTATAGCCCCCTGTGTGTTATGTACGGATGTACAAATTGTTAACAAACTATCTGATGAAACTCAGGATTAGGGTTAGGATTTGGACCAGGGTGAGGGTTAGGTTCAGGTTTATGGTTGAGGTTAAGGTTAGGATTAGTGAGGTTTAGCGTTAAATAAAATGAAGGTGAGTTTTAATTGAATGTGAGTTAAAGGTAAATTAAGTATCAACAAAGCTTCTAAAGTGTACTTTATACAAGCAAAAGACATCTTGAAATAAACTAAATAATCTAATAATGCTCTAAAAAAATGAGAAATATTAGCTATTTTGATTTCCTCTTGCCAAGATATAATATTTAGCAGTGACCCTTTTGACCTCTAAATAAATAAATAAGTGTCTTATTGTTTTTATGACTTTCTGGTGGGACAAAAATCTTGTATCTCCATTTTTGTTATTTAAAAAAAAATGTTTTACACAGTTTGACAACACCAGCTGCCCTTTATAGTGCAGTGCTAGATTCAGTTGATTGTCCTCTACAGGGCAGGGTTTAATTTGCTGCCTGGGCAGCGACATCCTGCTATAACAATTACAGTCCTTGCTCAAGATTTCAGCAGGTTCACCTTCTGTAACCTGATTAAACTGTAAGCCATACTGAAAATGAACGTCTGCCAAATGTCATACTTGTAAATGTAAAAATATTTGGAATGGACTAGAGATTTGCGCTGAGAGTGAATTTGATATTCAAGTATCAGTAAGGGCTATTAAATAAATAAATAAATAAATAAATGCATTGGTGCAGGCTAACCTGTTAAGGTGACAGCACCGGCAGCACACAGAGGAGTTAATTTGACAAAATGCTTTACTATTCAAAAATAGTTGAAGGAAACAAGTAGGTTTTTGTGTTGAATGTGTGACTTTAATAGTCATGGGCTGGAGGTTAAGGAACCAGCCTTGTGACTGGAAGGTCGCTGGTTCAATCCCCTGAGTCGACACTACGTAACAAGACTCCCCCGGCGCTGGGGATAGGGCTGCCTACGACACTGGGCAAGTGTGCTCACTGCCCTCTAGTGTGTGTGTTCACTAGTGTGTATGTGGTGCTTCACTGCACGAATCGGTATGATTTCAGAGGTGAAATTTCCCTGTTGTGGGACTAATAAGGCTCACTTAATCTAATCTAATCTAAAAGAGCCTCTTCAGGTGAGCTAAACAAACCAGCACAACACCAAATACCAGTGAGGACAGATGCATTGTCGTCTCACAGGGGGACAATGTGCCAACATGTTAGTTTGTTAAACAAATATGCCTATATTGTTTCTAGACCTAGCTACCATCAGCTACAGTAGTTAACCTTGTGATAATGCCACAAATTGTAGTATCAAAGTGTAATACACATTCTTATTTGCAAATACTAGTGAACTCACCACATTTTACAGTCACATTAAAGCTTAAAATCAGTGTTTCACTGGACTGTTTGCATATTTTCTCAGTGCTTTCACAATAACATGAAACAATACCTAGAATAGTGATGTCAGCATTTCAATGCTGGTACCTCAAATGGTTAACCGAGTACTTCTGTGCATGCCTAGAATGGAACAGGAGAAATGATCCAAAATTACTTGAAATTAAATGTTTTAGAAGGTTTTGTTCCAGCAACACCAGAAAGTAAACTATTTTGGTTAAAATAATGCAGGTCAGTCTTTATCACTGTCACATTTATTATTCATTTGCATATATTGCAGGCCACAAGCTGCCTTCCTTCTCTTTCTCAACGTTTCTCTCTAATCCCTCTCTATAATCAACCTGGCAGACTCCTGCCATCACTCTCCTTATCTCCTTAAACTGAATGTGGTTTTTCAGTCCCTGATTACCCTCCCTGTCATGCTTCTCTCTGGAACACCATGTTGATGCTGGCATTAACTAAAACAGCAATTATGCTCTAAATGCTGCACCCATTATTCTGCAATCACTAGTTCCAATTAAGGGTGTTCTCCAGCTGCCTGGATATAGTCGTGCACCATTGCCTCGTTTTCAGAGAGTACCACTAGGCGTGGCCTTTGAAGATATAATAACTTGATTGAACCGGCATGGGTGGGAGCGGTAATCTAGGCCTGAAGTGCTTGGGCAACTGCTCAGTGAGAACATGCAGGACAGCACGCTTCTCCCATGTTCCGCAGACTAATCGAGGGAACACAAAACACAGGGTGACACTAGAGCTTCTCTAAAGAACATGATAAGCTACTTGTAAGTCCATTAGCATTTGAAAGCACTAGATTGCTATTGGAAAGGTGACTACGAAGGTCATAGATTGTGAGGTGCCATTTAAAGGGCTTTCAGTGGACCATCAAGCTGGCTTGTGCAATTTAACGCAATGCAGAGCAGTTTTGGCTTAATGCATATGTCATAAATATGTGCATTTGTATTTTGCATGTTGAAAAACATTTCTGTATCAAATTTGCATGTTTAAAAGCATAACATGAGCATGTGTGCATTTGCATCAGCATGTGTGTATTGTATGTAGAAAATGAGAGTGAAACCTAATAACGGCTGTTGGCCAGGTGGTCAATGATGGCTTGTTGTTGTGGTGGTGCTGCAGGGATTGATGGCCCAGCTGCCTTCCAGGATGAAAGCCAGGACCTGGGCAGCCAGATTCAGATCCTAACGGTGGGCCACTCTCCTGCCCAGGAGGGTGAGGCTGAGGGCCAGGGCCAGGGGCAGGGCCAGGTTGAGGCGGTCAGCAGCATGCAAGCCCAGGGCAAGCAGGACCTCCGGGTCACCATGCTGAAGAAAGGTACCATAGCCACAGTGATTGACAGTAGGGATGGGCTTTTGGACTATTTTTAGCCACATTTTTAAGCAAAAAATATTTGAATATGTCAACGAGAAAATATTTACAATATTGTGTTTTATTATAACATGAAAACATGGAAGGTTTAACATTCATTAATTGCACAAAGCTTGTATAAGAGATGCTCCATACCGGAATTTTCAGGTTGGTTTACTGATTTATCTTTGTTTTTAGATATAGTTGGAATAAAGAACAGTAACTTTGCAAATACAAATTTCTTTCTTCAACCACTCGTTTTGTTTGAAATATTTGTGTACAGCTTTTGCTGTGTTTACATTTTCACTTGACCCGAGATGCAGTGTCAGCTGCTTGCATTCTTTGCAATTCTGTCACATGTTTGAAAAAATTAATACCCGGATAAGTAAATGAATACTGAGATGAATTTGCATTTTTCTTGTATACCTGAATAACCATGCCCATTTCTAGAACATAAAGAGAAGGAAAGGATGAGAGAGAGAGACAAGCATCTCTTGGATCAAGAGATGGAGATTCAGCTGAACATAACCAGCTTTTTATTTTGGCTATGATTGTGGTGTATTTTGGCTTTTCTAACAATAAGCATTAACAGCACAGAACACCAAACCACTAATCAAATGAGTGCAAATGGAATCAGTTTTTCGGGTGCAAGCAACTGCTGACCTATTCCCTCTTTTTCTCATTCTCTGAAGCATCTCACGTTTATGTGTATGAGGATCCTTGTTCCGTTGTTCAGAGAGTTGTCACTATATTGCCGATGACCGCTGTCATCTTATCCTTATATCTAAGCCTTATGGACCTCGCTAAATAGATTTGTTCTTTCTAATGTCATATTATCCAGCCATATGCTTGGTTGACTGTACAGTGGTTTTGTTTTCTGAGGGGTTTGTTCACAGCTGTAGACCCGCTTTTCTTTATAGCTCAGTATTCACCGATCACTGTGCTGACTCTCTGTCTTGTACTTTCTTTAGGAATCTCCAGTAGCATGAATTTTGATGAAGAAGAGGATGACGAAGATGAAGTCAGCTCGAGTTCCTCTCAACTCAACAGCAACACCAGACCAGGCTCCGCCACCAGCAAAAAGTCCAGTAAGGTATGGGTTCATTTACACAAGAGCCGTGTGCTTCTGTGTTTATCAGTGAAGCCCTTTATACTGGTAATGCTTGGCAAAGCACAGAAGTGTCAGGCACATGCACACTGAGTGGAATTTTAAGCTTAGGTTTTGGTTGGTCAGAGTCCAGACTTAATCCCTACACAGAATATTTGCTCTCGCATTAAACACAAACTAGTTCAGCAGTGTTTTTCAACCGTTTGAAGCCGTCAGTGGATAAATACAGACTCTTCTGTCTGTAAAAGTCATTCACAGACTTTCACATTAATAGAAATTAAAGGGAAAAGCTCTCCCACATTATTTTACATCATGTATTTGTTTAATACTTTGTTGTTAAGACCATTAAAAAGTTAATCTTTTCCCATTTTGGGCTTGGCCAGTTTTGCCCAGGAATGTAATCATGTCTAGTTCTCACCTGGTTCCTATCGCATGATGCTACCAAGCTGGGAGGGTTAAGGCACAACATTGATTTGAACTGCCACTAATGCATTGCCATTGATCAGATCAGTGAGCTTGGAAGAGAATGCTAACTGCCAATTTGGTTATGTCAGCTAATAGGTGCTAGCATCATACTGAGGGCCGGTCATGCTGTCTCTGATTCCCAGCCTCGGATGACTGTGGAATCGCTGAGGATCTCCTGGCGAAAGTACCACTGCTTAGATGGTCGCTCAAATGAAGTTTTGCAATCTTTTTCACTTGCAACTGTAACATAAACAAAAATGTTGTGGAAATGTTCCATTACATTAACACAAAATGTAAGTTAACCTAAAGCTAGTAGTTTGGATGCGCCACTTTGGAAGTAGAAGGGTTTTGTTCTGATGAATGCATTCATAAAACTGTAAAAATATAGCATGTACTAATTGAAATCCCCCCAACAAGTGGTTTCCTGCAACAACAAGGTCTCATCATATGTGTTTCTTATTCAGTCCTGTTGGAAATGATCTCAACATCTTCATGAAGCTGCTTGAGCGAACGGCAAGAGTGTGTAAATCTACATCAAAAGAAAGGGGGCTTTTTTATTTTAAAGAATCCAAAATAGATGAATTCAATAACTTAAATGGAATTAGGTATCAAAGAGTAGCAAAAAAGAGGAAAACCCGTCTGTGAGCAGCTGTCAACATACATTATATTTCCAAAAATATTCGCTTGTCTGCCTTCACAAGCATATGAACTTGAGGGACATCTGTTCATCATCCATAGGGTTTAATATGATGTCAGCCCACCCTTTGCAGCTATACCAACTTCAACTCTTCTGGGAAGGCTTTCCACAAGGCTTTTCCACCATTCTTCCAGAAACGTGTTTGTGGCGTCAGACGCTGATATTGGATGAGAAGGCCTGGCGGGTCTCTGCTATAATTAATCCCAAAGGTGTTCTATTGAGTTGAGGTCAGGACTCTGAGCAGTCCAGTCAAGTTCTTCCACACCGAACTTGCTCATCCATGTCTTTATGGACCTTGCTTTGTGCACTGGTGTGCAGTGAAGTTGGAACAGGAAGGGGCCGTCCACAAGTTGGGAGCATGAAATTGTCCAAAATCTCTGGGTGCTGAAGCATTAAGAGTTCCTTTCACTGAAACTAAGGGGCCGAACCCAACTCCTGAAAAACAACCCCACACCATAATCCCCCCTCCACCACACTCAGCACAATGCAATCAGACAAGTACCATTCTTCTGGCAACTGCCAAACTCAGACTCGTCTGTCGGATTGCCAGATTGAGAAGCGTGATTGGTCACTCCAGAGTCTCCACTGCTCCAGAGTCCAGTGGTGGTGCTTTGCACCACTGTAGAAAGTTGGCGACCTCCGCTCACTATGCGCCTCAGCATCTGTTGACCCTGCTCTGTCATTTTACGTGGCCGACCACTTTGTGGCTGAGTTGCTGTCGTTCCCTATCGCTTCCACTTTGCTATAATACCACTGACAGTTGACTGTGGAATATTTATTAGTGAGGAAATTTCATGACTGGACGTGTTGCACAGGTGGCTTCCTATCATGGTACCACGCTGGAATTCACTGAGCTTCTGAGAGCGACCCATTCTTTCACTAGTGTTTGTAGAAGCAGTCTGCAGACCTAGGTGCTTGGCTTTATACACCTGTGGCAATGGAAGTGATTGGCACACCTGAATTCAGTGATTTGGATGGGTGAGGGAATACATTTAGAAATATAGTGTATATCACTCAGTCCCTAATATCAGCCCTACATTACTGAGATCACTCTGGCTCTAAATCTTCTTAGTTTAGTTGACATGATGGATTGTTCATTTCATGTCCACTGTGAGCTTTGCCTAGTTTTGCTGAAAGTCACACATTTTCTTTCTACAATTTAAGGGGCATAAATGACATTAGCCTGCCATATCTGCAGCGCATGTGTCTGTATATGCAAAACATGCTCTCTGCAGTTCTGACAGTGTCTTATGTTTCACTGCTTTCGTTTGTGGGTCCAGCCAAGGCACATAGTCGATACTGCTTGAAAGAGAATATCTCAGTCAGCGGTCGCCTACGGCAACAGTGAAATAACTACCTAGTTTGATTTTTGCTATATTGAATAGGTTTTTTTAATCTGTGCGACCCAGACTTATCATCGGTTATGTCTGGAGTTCCGTGGAGGCTTTGTTCATTCTCAGAATGAAAGGTTCATTTGCCTTGAGGTTTTCTTCAGCTACATATGAGTCATTGGCAGAAACGCACTTTGCATCGAGCACAGCTTTCGTGCTTGATGGAGTTAATTATCACAACTGGCTGATATGTATATATGCATGTGGGATTCTGCGGCTCCAGTCCCCCGAGTCCACCCAGTAGACGTCACTGGCCTGTCTTTTAGTCACAACTGCTTACATGTCCATCCTCAGGGAGCTGTCCCTCCCTCTAGTGCTGAAACTCAGCTGGCCTATATTCAGCTTCCTGGCTAAAAATGGCACATGAGAATGAGCATTTCTGCATTAGCATGTAAAATCTGCATCCTGACTGGCTGTGGACTGGGGAAAACCTATAAAAGTATACCCCAGTGGTTTTCAACCTAATTTCTATTTGCTCTGCATCTGTGTTGTGTGGATTGATTATCATTGACAGTTATCTGCCTGTAGAACAGTGCAGATATTACTGCATTGGCCCATTGCAGACCTACAATGTGACAAAATTAACACATGATAGAAGGTATTATTCAAAAACAGACTCAAAAACACACTCAGATGTTGGTGATGGCCCTTCGTGTGTATGTGTAGCATGATTTTAGATTTTGCGTATCCTCTGCTGAAAAAATAAGTCACCCCAAAGGAGTCTCTGAATTTGGAAGCCAAGACCCTGTGCTTTGCCTACTGCCTTTGCTATCTTTAGCCTATATACTGTCTTTAACTTGTTTTTTTTAGAATTGATTTATTAAATTAAAAATCACATATTAAAGTTGCTTTATGTAAGATGTGTTAAAATTGAAAGAAATAATATTACAGAGTCAGAAGGAAAAATAAAATATAAATATGTAAATACCTGACAATCATTTAGCAGTCACAGATAACAGGTTGGATTTTGTGACAACATGAAAACAGTTAATGCTATAACATCACATGCACAGGCTCAAAAAGAAGGTCCCACTCGAACATTATACTAACATTCGCTTACATCCTCGGAAAACACATTGTTCATTTCTTTCATTGCCCTCGGAGTCATCAGATTCATCCACTCAGGGAAGGGTCTGAAGCACATCCAAAATCATAAAATGTTCTTCTGCATGTCGCATGCCATAACACATTTCCACCAGAGAGGTCTCCAAATCCCCCATAATTACATAGTGTACCTTTAATAATTGCATCCCATTTTGAAATGTATGACTCAAACCATACATACACACCGAACCGTGGGATGCGGAATGGAACAAAAAATCTTAACAGCCCGTAGAATCACGTTTTTAAATAAGAGAAATATGGCAAAATGTATAATAAGAGGCAATCAGAGGCAATATATTGAAATTGGTGCAGAAAAATCCAGATTTGTTTACTAAATAAAAAGCACTTTATATATTTTTTATGTAAAATGTAAAAATCATTGTGCTAAAAAAATATTTTTATAACATCAGTGCTTCTTGCTCAAAGTCTATGTACAGTCCGGGCACATTGACTTTTGTTTGATGAGTTTTTTGAGTTTAAGTTGTTTTACTAGGTACAGGGAAATGTGTTGAGATTAGGTTGATAAATACTGGAACGTCTTTTATCTGTCCATTCTGTTACAGGAGGCTGCCTCCGCTTCTACTCCTGTGGCCAATGAGCCACCCATTGATGTGGGTGATCTGGAGGAGTTCACTCTGAGGCCAGCCCCACAGGGTGTGACGATCAAATGCAGGATCACGCGGGATAAGAAGGGCATGGACAGGGGCATGTACCCCACCTACTACCTCCATCTCGAAAGGGAAGACGGTAAAAAGGTCAGTAAAGTCAGGCACTTATTATTATCCTGCATTTGACCAGAGTGCTTTGGCTTCAGCTCAGCCGTAATTCGTTAGGCTGTTTGTAGCTGAAGAGTTCAAGGGGCTGTTATTATGTTCCAACAATCAAGGCTCAATTTAGGGTCCTAATCAGAAACACTTAATTTTTCTCTCTTTTTTTTTGGCTGAACAGCCCTACTGAAAAAAAAGGCGTGGTATTTTTGGTATCTTAGCCTTTGGTAGCAAACAGATGTGAATTCTTATGTGAGGCAAAATTACAGCCTTTAACCTTTAACTGGTTTTGTAAGAACATTGCATTTATTTCACGCTACCTGGCCACTTTATTAGGTACACTTTATTAGGTATACGATTAGGTAATCGTATGCAAAAGTTTATGTGCCCCCAGAGAAATTATTTATTTTGTCCACTTTCTAAGAGAAAGTTTAGTACAGATTAGTACAGATCCTCTACAGAAACACACTTCTTAATTTGCAGTGACTGTCTATTTGCTGTATATGTGACCTGTGCAAATATTAAGGCACATTTTTTTTTCAATATGTTAAACAGGGCAAATAAATAGAAATTGTGCATTAAGTTGTGTGTAAATTAGGAAATTAACAAAACACGTAATTTGACTGACCATTCAAACTTGCATATGACTGTACCTTGTACCTGTGCTCATTGTCCATTTTATCAGCTCCACTTACTGTAAAGGTGCACTTTGTAGTACTACAGTTACAGACTGTAGTCCATCTTTTTCTCTGATACTTTGTTAGCCCCTTTTACCCTGTTCTTCAGTGGTCAGGACCCCCATGGACCCTCACAGAGCAGGTACTATTTGGGTGGTGGGTCGTTCTCAGCACGATGGCATGATGGTGGTGAGATAAATTGTATTGTGCTGGTCTGAGTGGATCAGACACAGCAGTGCTGCTCCAGTTTTTAAACACTGTGTCCACTCACTGTCCACTCTATTAGACACTCCTACCTTGTCGGTCCACCTTGTAGATGTAAAGTCAGAGACGAAAGCTCATCTGCTGCTGCACAGTTCGTGTTGGTCATCCTGTAGTCCTTCATCAGTGGTCACAGGATGCTGACTACAGGACGCTGTTGGCTGGATAGTTTTTGGTTGGAGGACTATTCTCAATCCAGTAGCAACACTGAGGTGTGTAAAAACTCCAGCAGCACTGCTGTGTCTGATCCACAAACACACACAAACACACACAGTCAGTGTCGCTGAAGTTCTAAAAATGATCCACCACCCAAATAGTACCTGCTCACTGGCCCTGTGGCTAAATGGGGAAAAGAGGGGCTAATAAATTATGCAGAGAAAGAGACGGACGCACTCTGTAATTAAAAAATGACAAAGTGCACCCGCAGCGCTGTAGATAAGTCAGAGACCACCCTTTCATTTATTGAACGTCCTGACAAATTGGCCATTAAGTACAAGTTATTTATTCATCAATGTCAGGAAAAAACAGAAAGGATATATTTACCAGAAAATTACATAGAAGCCTCAGTAACTAAATATAACATTTTCAGTACCCTCTTTCTCTTAGATATTCCCCTTTTTTAAACAAGAGGGTTATTTGTATTAAATCACCTCAGAAATGTCTCCTGAAAATGAGTAACTTGTACTTATTGTACATACAACCTAGTATGCTGTTCCAATTTTTCCCTTTCCTTTACTGCCGGGGTCTTTAATTAAAATCCAATAAGATCCAGTAAGAGAAAATTTCCTCAAGTGAAGGTCCAGAACATCATAATGTCTAACTTGCATCATGATTCAGTGCCATATGCTGTTTACCGAAGTAGCTTAGTAGGAATATCAACATCGTATACAGTTGGCAACAGAATATCAGATCAAATAAAGTTCAGTTCAGTCAAATTTCAACAACGTTTACTGTCAGTTTTCTCTTTTTAAAGCACGACATGTGAGGTAACTTACCTCTGACTCACTTTCTTCTCTGACTGCTGTTTCTCGGCTTGTCCCTCCCCTGTTTGGCATCACTCACTTGAGTCTCAGTGCTTGTCATAATGCACAGATCTGATTGGCTGAGTAGTGTCATGCGCCATATTTACAAGACATGCGATTGGTCTGTGAGTTTCCAGCTGCTAAAGCCATACAGTAAATGCTATAAAAGTTTTGGTGATTAAAATAGGAACACCCCATCAAAATTACAGAATTCTCCATAGTTTATCATTTGTAGTTCCAGGTCTGCATAGGACAGCGTCTCGGTCTGGACTCAGATCGTGGTCCACCTATTAGTGACCTCTGCTTAGTGTGTAAAAAAAAAGCTGTAGCTGTTTGTGAATGTAAGCAGTCTGCAGAGTCACAAAGCTCAAAGTAGAAGCCGGAGGGAGAAACTCTCTTCCACAGAAACCACCGCCTGAAACGGCTTGTTAGAATACCAGCCATTTTCTTTGTTACAAGATGATGCAATCTCATAACACTTCTTGCCCACCGACCGGCAAGCTTCACATGCTCTCACACAAGAGAGCTATAAAGTAAAAACTTACCACTCTGCAAAGTCTCTAGTGCATTAGGTCTGCCAACTAGACTCAGAGAACACTGGTTTTAAATTGAGGAGGTGGCTTAAAGACACAGGAGTTCTAACAGAGACTTTCAACAGAGGGTGAATAGACACACAGTATGAGAAAAATAATGTTTTTGGAACATTTGAAGCTGTAAATCAAATAGACAACAAAAATAAAATGATGAACACTGAGATTGAGCATCATAGGCCCCCTTTAAATAAATCACTGGTGATCTCGGACATTTGCACAGGACTGTATGCGACAAGTGGAATGTATATGTAAACAGGAATCTAAACATCTGTTTTTATGAGTTTTTTTTTTAATATTGTAAATATCTGGCATCTGTTATTGTTCTGTTATCATTAATCTGACTGAGTCTATATTTGTCAGAGCCTTAGCTGCTTTAGAAGTCTCACATCTCATGTGACGATGAAAATGAAATGTCATGCATTTTCACAGCATTGTTTATGTAAGGTCTCTGATCTCCCGCTTCTAGGTGCTGATGTTTTGATGTTCCTCAGAGGCTAATTAAATTTTCTTGTGCCGTAGGTGTTCCTTTTAGCCGGGAGAAAGAGAAAGAAGAGCAAAACATCTAATTACCTCATCTCCATCGATCCCACTGACCTGTCTAGAGGTGGCGAGAGCTTCATTGGGAAACTAAGGTAGGTTTCCAGTGAGGTTTTTAGATCTAGCTTAGCATAACTTGGCGTGTGTGTGCGTGTGTGTGTGTGAGTGTGCTGCTCGCACACCTGGCTGAGCTCATTAGAAACTGTAATTGGCTTCATTACTGATGTACGAGCGCTCATCTGTCCTCATTCAGATATAGAGGCAGCACTTGTGTGTTGGCAGGCAGTGCAGATAAAAGCAGGAGAGCAGCCTCGCTGTGCTGAGGGAACATCTCTGAGAGCTACAGCAGGTGTGGTTGGGCGGGGGTGTTTGTTGTATAATTCCCCACAGACTCAATCGCAGATCACTGCCTATAACTGACAAGCTGGTTATTCTTGCTGTAACAGACTTCTGAGCAGCAAAGGCTAGAGTTTATCATTTTCTCTGTTAGTTAAACCAGTAAACCTTAACCCTGGCCAGCTTTGGTGCTCTTTTATTTGTTTCTAGGTAGACTTGTAATCTCAAGAGCATGGCATTGCATTTAGGCAATTGTGCCACTTTTACAGCTGTTTGCAGATGCTCTCATCCAGAGCGAATGGTCTTTCATTGAGGGCAAATCCAGGATCGTGGTCATGACAGTCCAGGTTCAGGTAGCCAATACGAAGAGCAGGAGGGACAGACATGACAAAGAACACAGAAATCCAAATACTTAACAAAACACTTCGAACAGAACAAGCGAAACAACCAACACATCAAACAATCAGCACGATCAAACATCAAACAAAGACCAACAAGAAACTCAGGAAAACACAGGGCTTAATACAAACAGGGATAACGAGGACTAACTGAATACAAGTGGAAAACACAGGTGGGAACAATCAGGGGCAGAGTCATAAAACAAGGGGGCAGGACCGGGAAGAAATCAAAACAAAAGTACATGACAGGACAAAAAGCTAAACAAACGCACATGAGGAGCGTTTTCCTTGAACTCATAGGAAACAGCAGTTCTGCTACTGCTTACCACTGATTAGAATTTGAGTATATTTAGAAAATTCATGTCTACATGAAAAAATCTATTTTTGTTAGTCACATTGAAAATGAGGGTTGCCCTCAATGTACTTCCAAGTGAAAATAAAGGTTTATTGATTGATTGATTGATTGATATGCAAAAGTTGAAACATCCCTGGCTAAGTTACATGCTTTGTTGATTTTTTGAAAAATATTTTTTCCAATTGTTTTGCTTTGGCACTGCCAGGGCTAAAACTTGCAATCGCCCTGATGACAGGGCCAGCGCTTAGTTGTGCCATTTGAGAGTCATTTGTTGATTTTCTAAGTGAAAAGTAGTTCACACATCCTGTACTACTGGAAAAAAATTAAATATAAAATGGGCCAGATCTTTTTTACATGTAATATTATTTTTTCCTAATATATTAAATATGTGTAGAACTGTGTTCTCTGTAGGATGTTTCAGCATAATTTCACTTCAGCCAAACATGTAATTTGACCAGGGGAGGCCAAACTTGCATATGACTGCCTGGCCATTCTACTTAACCTCTTATTCTCCAGGGTATATTTTGGTTCTTCCATCTGAATTTTCGTGACCAAATCGTAAGGCAAATTATTCAGTAACTGCATGAAATAAATGTAAATTGTTTATTTATTTATTCATTTTTTGTAAAAGCTCCCGTCAAATAAACAAAATGTGTTTTATGATCTGAACATATTACTATATGTTTACAATTTACTGCTGAAAGCCAAAAATCTCAGATGCTCTTTGTGTTATTTTATAAAAGTAATTTTTAAAGAGCAGATCACTGAAGAGACACCATCTATTTATAGTTTATAGCCCAGATTTGGAGAAAATGGGTCAACTTTCAGTAGAAAAACAAACTGAGTTCAGCTTCTTTTATTATAAGGGTTTAAAATGACATCACCATCTGTTTGACTGGAAAGAAGAGCTTCTGAATGTAGCTTATGAAATATGAAAGTTATGAAGAAAATGACAACGTGCGTTTTGGGAGGCGTGAGTTTAAGAGGCTACTGTGAAATGCAATATCGGCTGCTTAACATTCTCCCTGCTCCCTGCTCCACGCTCAGTCAGAAACATTTTTTACTATGCGCAATGTACGACTTATTCAAATACCTGGTTAAGTAAATGAATACTGTGATATTTGAATAACCACACCCATCACTAGGTTATAAGTGTGTATTGTGTGTGTGTGCGCGCACAGTTCATCTGTTGGGAGGATCTGTGTTTGTGTCTTTTTCCGTTATTAGTTGTTATCAGGCCATCTTATTGTTCATTAGCCCTTTGCTCTTCACCCCTCGGTCAATCTATGTCGTTCCTGTGCTTCTTTCAGAGGCAGACCACTGATTGAGGCTGTGGATGAAGATGGGCATTTGTCCCCTCAACGTGTCAGAGCTCATATAGACAGATCACTGTAAAGGGGCTACTGACCTTTGCTGTGCCCTTTTAAAGTCCCATTTCCAGAGAGCCTTGATAACTCAGTGACCTGCTCAATCACATTTAGCCTCCATCTTAGCTCAGATAAACGAATAAACAAACGTGTCTATACTTGATCGAAATCCAAGGTCTCGCACTTTCCTCGGGATAGTGTTGCAGAACTCAGACTTGCGTGAAGACTGTCTGCAGTTTTGAGCAGGGATGTTTTTTTTTGCTTCTCAATTGCTAAGTAATGGGAAGGAGAGCACAAATGCAGGAGATTTGGTGCTGAGGAAGACGTTATGCCAACACATTTGACCTGCAGAAAGCCTGATTTTAAAATGTGAATTTTATTACATGACCCTTATTAGTCCCACAACGGGGAAATTTCACCTCCACATTTAACCCTTCTGTGCAGTGAAACATCACATACACACTAGGGGACAGTGAGCACACTTAGCCCAGAGCAGTGGGCAGCCCTATCCGCAGCACCCAGGGAGCAGTTGGGGGTTAGGAATCTTGCTCAAGGGCACCTCAGTCATGTACTGTCGGCTCTGGGAATCGAACCAGCGACCTTCTGGCCACAGGGCCGGTTCCCTAACCTCCAGCCCATGACTGCCCCCTTGTAAAGGAGCCAAGCCAAGTCAGGTCTCTACAGATAATTTATAACACTGCTTTTTGTTGGTTGATTTTTTTACACATTTTTGCTGCTCAGTTTTGTGATGTCCTATTCCAACCTGCTGAACTCCCCATTACGCAATACTACCAACTCTGGGAGGCTGAAAGCCAAGTGCTTTCACCGCAGCATCTTTTCAGACTGCCTTTAGCCTCTTAAAATACCAGGCCTATTACTATATTATTATTCAGTGGACAACAGTACAAACTGGCTAACCTATTCTTAGGTTGTAGACGTGTGTAATAAAACCTCGAGGTCTGGCCATTTAAGTGGTTAACAGAACATCATTGGACAGAACACCATCAGTTCTGTTGCATTAGCTAACAGATCCCCATGTTGGCTATCACTGCAGTGAGTAAAAGGGGGAGAGGGAGGACACAGCACCACACTGTCCACACAGAAAGAGCAAGGCCAATCATAATTTCTTGGCCTCCCAGCCACAGATGGTGGTGACATCATCATCAGGGATCAAACTGCAAACCTCCCGATAACCGGGCAGTGCTTAGACCATTGGGCCATAAAGGGGCCCCCAGTGTCTTTTTTTGGCTTGGTCAAAATGAGCATGAGATGCTTGAAGTGGGTATATTTACTGAACCCAGTGGATTGCAGATTAATAACGAAGCTCTGACTTTAAAAACATGCTTATTGATGAACTGAAGCTAATAAGATTAAAATTTTGTATTGATATGATGTGGACTATTTCGATACTAGATAGTATAGATGAAATTTGGTCTCATTTAAGTATTTAATTGTACTCAGTATGTTTTTTTACAGTATTAAAAGCTTTCAGCTGTTTATAAGAGTCTTTAAGTGAATGGAACAATTCCAGTTGGTTCTTAGCTTCCTAAAGTAATGAAATTGAGGGACTTAAAAGCAATTAATCATCACACACAACATTCACTAATTACTTGCAGCCCAGGGTGAGGGAATTGTTTTCAAGAGTAATTAGAAAACTCATTACTTTTTACTGAAGGAGGACATTAATACTGTAGCTGAAGAGTTTAGCTGTAGCTCCATGTTTCTGACATATGTCTGATCAACAGATCAAACCTCATGGGGACCAAGTTTACAGTGTATGACAATGGAACGAACCCAGTGAAGACCACCTCTAGCCTGGAGGCCAGCAACCTGCGTCAGGAGCTGGCAGCTATCTGCTATGTGAGTGAATATTTCCAAGCGCTTGAGATCACTCGCTGGCAAAGAGACAGCACCCAGCCCTGTGGGCATCACCAGCTCTGTGCTCTGTAAAAGGATTTTGTAGTGGAGCAATGAGACCTCTGCTGGCTACTGATGGTATTGCAGACTTTAAAAAAGAAACGCCATAGGTGATTGATGGATGGCTTGTATCTGTCCTCAGGAGACCAACGTTTTAGGCTTCAAAGGACCTCGTAAGATGAGCGTCATCATTCCTGGAATGAACATGGATCACGAAAGGGTCTGCATTAGACCACGAAATGTGAGTGCATCCTTATTTCTGTAGTACCTAATCCGGTGAAAATGGAGCAGTAACGTGCTCCCTGTTAACAGAGAATATCAGGCATTGTTATTATGTATCTGTCTGCTGTTAGCTGAAGACTGCCGCTGGGGGATTAGGCTATGAGCAGTGTGTTAACCTTTTAGCATTTCAGATAGGAGGTATTAGCATTAATGTCTGAAGCTAGGGGTTCTAATGGAAAGCTAATCCTCTCACATCTGTCCACTGTTGTTCCCCAGGAGCACGAAT
This sequence comes from Pygocentrus nattereri, assembly GCF_015220715.1. Lineage (NCBI taxonomy): Eukaryota > Metazoa > Chordata > Actinopteri > Characiformes > Serrasalmidae > Pygocentrus > Pygocentrus nattereri. Next base: position 16,595,115 of record NC_051225.1, read on the forward strand.
CTCTGCTGGCCCGCTGGCAGAACAAGAGCACAGAGAGTGTGATCGAGCTGCACAACAAGACGCCGGTGTGGAACGACGATACCCAGTCATACGTCCTCAACTTTCATGGCAGGGTCACCCAAGCCTCTGTCAAGAATTTCCAGATCATTCACGACAATGACCGTGAGTTCAGCTGTCTCTGTCTGAAAAATGGGTTAATTCAACAAACACTTAAGGGATTAAGGATTAAATTCAGTAACTGTTTCCAGGCACCGGAGTTCCAGAGTCAAAGTGGGTTCCCTACAGGCCACAGCTCTGTCAAGATTAATGTTTTCCCTCAACTATCGCACTAAAACATAGGATTCACTCTAGACACAACACGTCAGCTTGAGCATAGCATATGTGAAGTGGCCACGTATCTGATTCACACCTCCAACTCATCTCCATCAGGTAAATTAGGGGCACTTATGGACTGGAGGTTTGGGAACCAGCCATGTGACCAGAAGGTTGCCAGTTTGATCTCCTCGGCTGACAGTCTATGACTGAAGTAACCCCCAATATAGGATAGGGCTGTCCATCGCTCTGGGCAAATGTGCTTGCCATGTCGATATGAGGGACAGGGATGCAGCCTCACTTCCAGCTCTAAAATGCAGAGGTTTGGCTAAAATAATGGACTAAAACTCTTTACATAGTGACATGAAAACATGGGTCATGAAAACATGGGTCAACTTTTTTTTAAAAAAGTTATTTACTTAAAGTGATGATAAAAATTAATTTTTCATATTCAGTTTTATTTTCAGAAAATGAAATTTATGGGTTAGTGTATGGGACAGCTTTTTTTTACTGTGGGACTGC